>NC_090655.1:13392107-13547107 GCF_040937935.1 Hyperolius riggenbachi | reverse complement strand
CCTGCAGACAGTGAGTAATATTTGCAGGGCATTATTTGCAAGTGTCCAAACAAATGAAAGGGGTCAGGATAACTGCACTATTAGTACCAGCTGGCATCTGCCTGTGCAATGCTACAGGCAGCTGCAGTCCGTTAACCAAACGTTTGTGAACAGTGTGTGACTAGCAAACAGCCAGACCTTGTCCAATGACATAGCAGCAGCTGCAGGCAGTTACAGAAGGCCGGGTCTCACACACTTGGTGTGGGGGATGAAAGGACCAGGGGCAGCACCAGCAAATAGTACAGAATACAGAAGGCAGCCTCTCACAGTACCCATTTCTTAATTATTGATTGGCCAGCGCTGTTACCCTGGAGACAGCAGTGGGTACAGGACTCACTTTTACGTGTTGCGGACCCCACCCAATGTCCAATTGTGAGCCACTTTTGACTATGTGTGTGTGTGGTGGACGGCTCCCACCACGCCCATCACCTGTAGATCGCTTGATTGACCAGTTCCCATGTGTGACGTGATTGACTCACTTCACGTTGCCATGGAGACCTCGGCACTAGCCGCAATAGTGGACACCAGCGGCCCAAAAATTTTGGGGTGGGTGTGTGTGTGGAGAGAGGTGGTAGGATACGGTTTCGGTTGGGGCGGCTAGTAATAGTCGGCCTTGGGCGGTAAGAAGTACAAATCCGGCCCTGCCTGCACTGAAGAACTCTTTTTTGGAAATGGCTGTTATGTAATTACTGTACCGTACCGTATTGTATTTGGATTTGCTTTGATGTATTGCTATCTCTGGTGTGTGCCATTTACTGTTTCTATGCCCTGCTCGTGCCAAGCCCAATTCCGGGCACGACCCAGTCGTGCTTGGCGGAAAATAAAATTCTTAAATATATATATATATATATATATATATATATATATATATATATATATACACACATACACTCACCTAAAGGATTATTAGGGACACCATACTAATACGGTGTTTGACCCCCTTTTGCCTTCAGAACTGCCTTAATTCTACGTGGCATTGATTCAACAAGGTGCTGAAAGCATTCTTTAGAAATGTTGGCCCTTATTGATAGGACAGCATCTTGCAGTTGATGGAGATTTGTGGGATGCACATCCAGGGCACGAAGCATCCCGTTCCATCACATCCCAAAGATGCCATTTTAGTACAGTGAACTCATTATCATGTTCAAGAAACCAATTTGAAATGATTGGAGCTTTGTGACATGGTGCATTATCCTGCTGGAAGTAGCCATCAGAGGATGGGTACATGGTGGTCATGAAGGGATGGACATGGTCAGAAACAATGCTCAGGCAGCCAAGGCATTTAAACAATGCCCAATTGGCACTAAGGGGCCAAAGTGTGCCAAGAAAACATCCCCCACACCATTACACCACCAGCCTGCACAGTGGTAACAAAGCATGATGGTTCCATGTTCTCATTCTGTTTACACCAAATTCTGACTCTTTCGAGACTCATCAGACGAGGCAACACTTTTCCAGTCTTCAACTGTCCAATTTTGGTGAGTTCGTACAAATTGTAGCCTCTTTTTCCTATTTGTAGTGGAGATGAGTGGTACCTGGTGGGGTCTTCTGCTGTTGTAGCCCATCCGCCTCAAGGTTGTGAGTGTTGTGGCTACACAAATGCCTTGCTGCATACGTCGGTTGTAACAAGTGGTTATTTCAGTCAACGTTGCTCTTCTATCAGCTTGAATCAGTTGGCCCATTCTCCTTTGACCTCTAGCATCAAGAAGGCATTTTTGCCCACAGGACTGCCGCATACTGGATGCTTTTCCCTTTTTACACCATTCTTTGTAAACCCTAGAAATGGTTGTGCATGAAAATCCCAGTAACTGAGCAGATTGTGAAATACTCAAACCGGCCCGTCTGGCACCAACAACCATGCCACGCTCAAAATTGCTTAAATCCCCTTTCTTTCCCATTCTGACATTCATTTTGAAGTTCAGGAAATTGTCTTGACCAGGACCACACCCCTAAATGCATTGAAGCAACTGCTATGTGATTGGTTGATTAGATAATTGCATTAATAAGAAATTGAGCAGGTGTTCCTAATAATCCTTTAGGTGAGTGTATATATATATATATATATACAGTATATATATATATATATATATATATATATATATATATATATATATATATATATATATATATATATATATATATATATACATATATCACCATATTAAGCGCTGTTTTATTTTACTTCTTGGTCTATGTGTGTTGTTAAAAGTTGGCCAAAATTAAAACTTTTTGTGGAGTTGGACTTGAGGATAAAACTCCTTCTGGCTTTAATTACCGTTCCTGTACATTCCCTAACATGGCCAATATTACCTCATTATTTGCATTTTTTGCTGCTGAAACACTATGTGGGTGTTTTTCATTTAAAAGGCAGAAAGCAGCGATCGATTCGGCCCTGCAGGGAGAGCCGGGCTCTGGCGGAGTGTGAGATAAATAGCGCACGCATCCGTCCCCCGCACTGCATCATGGGAGACGTGGGCAGCTCGTTACATTATTCACTGCCGGGTACTTTGTATCCGATTTGTCTAATGTCCTTTGCTGTCACAGTCACCCAGCGAAGACGTCTTGATCGAAGCGCTGGAAATTTGCATTAACATTGTCATACGTGTCTGGCACAGACATGTCAGGAAGTAAAAGCCCCACTAATTGACATGAAACTTGCATCAATCATGTGCTATTCCGTTCCGCTGCACTGAGATGGGCTTTTTAGCTGCTGGAGTGGAAGTCTAACCTTGTGAGTGTTGTTGGCATGAAGCAGGAGAGGAGCTGTGCCTAACAGGCGAACGCACTGAAAACTGCGTGCTGTACACGCAATAGCTTACAAAATAAAAGTGTATTCAAGATCAAGCAGAAAACAAATAAAGCTTTCTTCACATCTAAAATCAAAATAGCTGACGCCAGCATTTTGCCATTTTTTGCGCAATGTTTTTTAGCGCCTCCCGGTGCTTACCTGCCCGCTGCTTTTTTTTTAATAAAGCGCTTTTCTAAGGGCCGGTTCACACTTGCGGTTTTGCAAAAACCGCACCGGATGTCCGGACCGCACCGGAGCCGGATCGGACCTGAACCGTACGGTTCCTGTCCGGATCCGGTCCGGTTGCATACGGTTTCCGTGCGGTATGAACACGGTTGCGGTCCGGATCCGGATTCTTAAAGAGTAACAACCTGTATAAAAACAAAAAAAAATGTTGGGGTCTGGGAGGTCAGCAGAAGGGGGAGCTGTGGAATCAGGCCCTCTGCTGTTTAGCACTCACCTCCACCTCCGACATGCTGCCAACATCTCCGGATCCGGATCCAGCTGTGCTGCTCCACTCCAAAATGCTTGCCCATGTGTCCCCAGCCAATATCGCCGCAAAAATCCGCATAGGAAGTGGGGTAGAACATCCGGATTTTTTGCCAGTGTGTTGTGCGCTCTCCGGTTCTCATTGGTTTCCATTGGCCGGATGGTGCAGTCCGGCTCCGCCCCGGATACGGCTGCCGGAGGAGCCGGACCAAAAAATAGCGCATGTTGGAACGGACACCGGAGTCCGGATCCGGTCCGGCTCCGGTCCGGACGAAACGGACACATGTGAACCCTGGCATAGATTTACATTGCTATGCCGTGCGTCCGTTTCGTCCGGCCAGCATGCGGTGCGGCTCCGGCACGGCTATTCCGGATAGCCACCGCTAATGTGAACCGGGCCTAAGCGCTTTTGCAGAGCGATTTGTTTTTTCACTCCCTGACGCAAGTCAGGAAGTGAACTCTTAGACCCGGAAATTAACAAAATACAATGGGCTTTATTCACAAAAGCGTCATAACTCAGTTATCATGCCTAAAAACTCAGTTAGCATGCCTAAAAGCTTTGCATGTGCAAACTAGGGGGCTAAGTAGTTTGCACCTGCAAAGCTTTTAGGCGTGATAAGTCAGTTATCACCCTTTTGTGAATCAAGCCCAATGCATTTATTTGGGAAAGCGCTGGGAATATCGCTATACAAAGCGACTTTGTCAGCGTTTTGCGCTTTTCCCATGCCTTCCATTATAGCAAAATTGCCCCCAAAATGGTGCAGGCAGCGCTTTGGTCAGTGGAAAGCAGACGAAATGGGCGGATATGAACAGTCTCATAAGGAATCATTGCACAAGCGCTTTTAGGTCGATTTTGAAAATCACTGGCGCTGAAAAAATAGCGAAAAAGCCCTAGGTGTGAACTAAGTGTAGGCTTAAAGCGCACCTGAACTCAGAATTTCCTCACGGCTCTAAAAGATACACAACAGCAAAATTACCTTTAAGCCGGTTTCACACTGCAAACTGGCAGTAGCGTTTGCGGTGCGGCGGGTGCACTGCACAAAACAGGCCTTCGGGGAACAGCGCGTTAGTACACTATGTTCCCTGTCTGGCAATCTTCCAAGCAGGAAGTAATGCGTTCAGGCAGAGATACCTGAGCTGTCTTAGCTGAAAGATCAAATTACAGTGGTGATTAGTCACAGATGAGGGGGAATTAGACAGGCCAAACTCTCTAAATACATACAGGGTGCATTTATCTGTTGTTTCCTTCTGTCCTGTGCAAGAGTTCAGGTACATTTTAAAGGGACAATACAGCAAAAAACTAAAATTTTAAATATGTGCAAACATATGTACAAATAAGAAGTACATTTTTCCCAGAGTAAAATGAGCCATAAATTACATTTCTCCTATGTTGATGTCACTTACAGTAGGTAGTAGAAATCTGACAGAAGTGACAGGTTTTGGACTAGTCCATCTCTTTATAGGGGATTCTCAGGGATATATTTATTATCAAAAGCACTTAGTGAATGGCAGTTGCTCTGTCCAACTGCCAAAAAACTGTGTAGAGAGCAGGGAAGCTGGCCAGCATCATAGTGTAAATCCTTTTTAAGGAATATCTTTATAAAGAATGAAAGCCTTGCTGAGAATCCCCTATGAAGAGATGGACTAGTCCAAAACCTGTTGGTAATGTCAATGTGATTTCTACTGCCTATTGTAAGTGACAGCATTATAGGAGAAATGTAATTTATGGCTCATTTTACTCTGGAAAAAATGTACTTCTTATTTGTATATGTTTGCACATATTTTACATTTTACAGTTTTTCGCTGTAGTGCCCCTTTAATAATATTTAATCTCACAAAAGAGAGTACACCTCTCACATCTTTTCATGGGACAACACTGAAGATATGACACTTTGATACAATGTAAAGTAGTCAGTGTACAGCTTGTATAAGAGTGTAAATTTGCTGTCCCATCAAGATAACTCAACACACAGCCATTCATGTCTAAACCTCTGGCAACAAAAGTGGCCGTACAAAAGTGAAGAATGTCAAAAACGTTCCCAAAGTGTCAATATTTTGTGTGCTCACGACTATTTTCCAGCTCTGCCTTAAGGTGGCCATACACGGTACAATTTTTTCATCCAATTTTACCAATTCTATGTAGTAGAGGGGAACTGCCTAAATTATCCCTTCAGTATGTTCACTTAATTTACCCTTATACTACATAGAAATGGTAAGATTGTATGAAAAAATTGTACCATGTATGGCCACCATTAAGCTGCTTACACACAGGGACGTTACAGGCGCACGTTAGTGCGCCTGTAACGCTCCCCCAACGCACAGCAATGTAACACAAGTGGGCTGTTCACACAGCCCACGTTGCGTTACATGTAACGCTGCACGTTCTCCCGAAAGTGCAGCATGCTACGGCGTTAGAGCGGCTTAAGCCGCGTTAGACTGTATGCACATGCGCAGTCATGTTGGGGAGGAGGGGAGAGCGGCCAGGCACATGGCTAATTAATATTCCCTGCACATGTGACGTGCAGTGTTTACTTCCTGGAGCGGCCGCTCTGTGCGGTGATTGGCCGGCGGGACCGCGTGATGCTGCATGCGCACAAGAGTACGCATCACGGCATCCCGGACGCCAGAGTGAGCTGCACAACGCGGCTCACTCTGACGTCCACATAGAAGAGCACCAGGCCTTGCGTTAGGTGCACGTTATGCGACCATAACGTAGCACCTAACACAACGTCTTGTTGTGCAAGTAGCCTAAAAGTAGATCTTCAGTATTTTAAAAAATTAAAGTTTCAGGGTAGGTTCACAGTGCGATGTTAAAGTCGCACGTTATAGCCCTTTCTAACGTGTACAAACGCACTGCAATGCAAAGTCAATGCTACATTCACAGTGCATGCGTTGCGTTATAGTGTAACGCAGCACGTTCTGTGAAAGTAGTGCTTGCAGTGCGTTTGGCACATTATGGGCTGCGTTACTGTGTTTGCACATGCTCAGTGGGTTTTTTAAAAATAAAAAAAACCAAACGCATGTGCCGTTTTGGTTGGGATGCGACGATAACGGCGCATTTGATGCGACGTTAAGGTCGCGTTGAAATGACAGCTAAACGCAACGCAATATAGCATAACGTGTACTAACACATTATGCTTTTGCGTTGCATTACTACCTGTGGTGCGACCTTAACGTCGCACCAAAAAAGCAACGTCAACTGTGAACTTAGCCTCACTTACCTGGGGCTTCTACCGGCCCCCTGCAGACGTCCTTGTGATGATATGTAACATAGGACACTGGCAAAGGCTAATATGGAAAGGATTCAGGTGTTTTATTATTCCACCAAAACGACTTGGATTTCTGCAACCTCGACATTCCAGCAAAACAGAACTGAAAAAACAGCAGCATAAGCAGAACTACTGGCATATGTAGTGTCCACAGATAACTCCATACATTACAAGTAGTCCAAGGAGAAAGTCCAGGCAATTAGTCCAGTATTCCATATGCAGGCAATGCAATGAAGGAAGCGTCTTCAATCCCATAACTACTGGTTCCAAGGGTTTAGAGAACTAGTGCCACAGCTTGCTGTTTCCATCACTGACTCCCTCTAACAGCCCCAAGTACCTGACCTTGCAGATCCAGGATCCTGTCTACCTGTGGCCACCTTGCTCTCAGACTATTCAGTAGATACAGATAATCCCCTCCTCCAGGAGCTGTGTGGTCCAGCAGAAAGGAGTCAGACCATTGTCTATTGGTAAACATGAGCAGATAAGGACAAGTCTGCTAGCAGACAGTAGAACAATAGAAACTCCACCTCAACCCAGCAAGCTAAAATCAACACAAGACAACATGCAGATCACAGCAAGCACTCTATGCAGGAAAAAATACATTTTGCAAGAATAAAAAGCATACATCACAGTCCTGTCCTCACGCTGGTCCTCAAGGTTCCTCCGGTTCCCCGTCGCGGCTCACTTTCACTTCTGACATTTTACAAGTTAACGTCAACTTTGCCTGCGCGGTCTGGCCGCACCCGTCCCCGCTCACATCGCCAGGAGCGTCCTACGCAGGAAACCATCCAATGCACCTGCGCAAGATGCTCAGGTGCTCACGAGAGCATGAACGAGGATGCGTGCCGCCAGTTGCCGTCAACTTGTAAGTCAGGGATAATGAAAGTGAGCCGTGGCGGGGGACTGAAGTAGTGTTGGGCGAACAGTGTTCGCCACTGTTCGGGTTCTGCAGAACATCACCCTGTTCGGGTGATGTTCGAGTTCGGCCGAACACCTGGTGGTGTTCGGCCAAACTGTTCGGGGTTCGCCCGAACTGCGGAATGACTAGCCGAACAGGGCCGAACAGGGCCCCTGTTCGGCCGAACAGGGCCCTGTTCGGCCGAATACTGCCCCCCTATGGGGTCGCAGGCATAAGGGGGGAGCATGCCCCGATCGCGGGGGGTCGGAAATTCCCCCCACCCCCTCCGCTAGCGCTCCCCCCTCTGCCCGCTTCCCCATACAAAAGTTTCAGGAAGTACCGGTACTACTGCTGAACCGCCCGCTGCCCGGCCTCCCTCAACGCGTCACTCTCCGGACTCCTCCTCCTCAGTCACTCACTTCACAGTGCCGCCCACTGCCAGCCACCCACTACCACCGGACCGGTACTTCCTGAAACTTTTGTATGGGGAAGCGGGCAGAGGGGGGAGCGCTAGCGGAGGGGGTGGGGGGAATTTCCGACCCCCCCCGCGATCGGGGCATGCTCCCTCCTTATGCCTGCGACCCCATAGGGCCCCCAAAAGCGGGATGTTCGGGGAGTTCGGGGTTCGGCCCGAACATGCCGAACATCGCGGCCATGTTCGGCGAACTTTCCCGAACCCGAACATCCAGGTGTTCGCCCAACACTAGACTGAAGGATCCTTGAGGGACAGGATGTCTGCAGGGGGCTGGTAGAAGACCCAGGTAAGTGAATTTTTTTATTTTTAAAACACTGAAGATCTACTTTGACTTTCTTGGGCATGGAGTTCACTAGAGCTTCACAGATATCCACTAGAATCCTCTTCCACTCCTCCTTGGTGAAGCTGGTGGATGTTAGAGTCTCCAACTTAGAGACCTTGTGCTTCTCCACCTTCCATTTCAGGATGCCACAAAGTTGTTTAGTTCTGGAGACATGCTGGCAGGGGCATAACTAGAGGCAAGTAGCCACTGCACGGGGGCCTTAAAGAACAAGCAACACCCATGCTAACCTAGAAATAAAAAACACATATATAAGGAGATAAATACTACTTCTACTTACATAACAGATGTATTGTGCTGTCCACGTAATGATTCCTGTGAATTTTATAAAGGAAAAGCAGAAAATCCTATTCTAGGCAGTGGCCATCTTGCCAAGCTAATGCTGACATCATATCCTCCCTGACTCTTGTTTTCCCCCCCTCCCTTCTCTTTCTCATTGTGTATTCATTGGCTGCCCTCCTCCCAGAGTCTTCAGACACTCCCACTGAGGTGTATACTAGGAACTGCACTGTCTTATCCTCCAATCGCTGAGTCACCTCAGCCTTGCTTGTAAACACAAGTGAGCAGAGGGTGATTCAGATAAGAAAGCTAGGCAGGGAAATAAATAGAAGAGGAGGAATATATTATAGATAAAAAGAATCCCCAGCATGCAACTGTTTGGCACTGTTTGGCACTAGGGCCAGTGCTCCTAAAGTATGTGATAACTCCAAACCATAACAGCAGAAAACGTTTTGCAAGTTTTGAATGCAGGATTAGTTGGACTTGAGGATAAAACTCCTTCTGGCTTTAATTACCGTTTATTTACGGTTAGGATTTACGCTCAGTTTCTCTAGCAGGGCAGTGGTCATCTAAAAAAAAATATACATACCTACAGTTAAGAGTCATCATCTTACTTCTACCCAAAGCTGGGACAAGGTCCTCCTGCACCCAAGGCTGAGACACCATAGTGCGCCCCACCTTCCCTCTAGGGATGATCGGAACCAGCAAATTCCGTTCCGCTGGAATTCACTGATTCCATCAGTGTTAAATTCCGTCGCTATGAAAATTCCGCTCTCCCTCTCTTCCTCTCTCCCTCCATCTTCTTGTATCATTCATCATCTTGTAGGGAATTGCAGTTTTTCAAAAGCCAGCTTACATACCATGGCTGGGAATTGAACCCAGGTCTCAGTGTGTAGTAGGTAGGTATCTGACTTACCCCCTATACCACCAACCACACTACATGCTAAAGCCTAGACCACCAACCACACTACTTGCTAAAGCCAGCCTAGCATGTACCATTATGATAAATCCAATAGAAAAAGTAGCATGCTTAAGGATTTGTACTTTTTCAAAAGCCAGCTTACATACCTTGGCCAGGAATTGAACCCAGGTCTCAGTGTGTAGTAGGTATCTGACTTACCCCCTAGACCACCAACCACAATACATGGATGGAGAGGGAGAGGGATTTTGTGTTTTTCAAGAAAATTTCGCGGAAATAACAGGATTTCCGCGGAATTCCGTTTCAGAGGTTTAGCAATTCCGTTCCGACTGCTGGAATCGGAATTGACCTAATTCCGGCCGGAGTCGCGGAATTAACAATTCCGCGGAATCCAGCGACCATCCCTACTTCCCTCCCACCCCAGCCATCACACACTGATTGCTATTAGACTAAGAGCCCCCCCCCCAACACCTTAATCTCTAGTTATCTGGCTTTCAGTTACTGCCATGTATCCCCTTCTCTTATTTCTCTCTGTGTCAAATACAATAGGGGAACAATAGCTGAGTGGGTTGTGCGCACTCTCCTACACTGCGCCCTGAGGCTGGAGCCTCTCTCGCCTTTGCCTCGGCCCGGCCCTGCTTCTACCCCTGCTGCAATATAAAAAATAAAACTAGGACTCAGTAGTAGCAGCCATATTTGTCAGATGCACGCCGTTATTTTATTACCTCCAGATAAACTGACACGATACATCCTCCAAACACTCTCACCACGGACGACCGCCGTTCTGTAAGTGGCTGATGATGCCGAATTAACCTGGAACTGTGACCTGCATAAAGACGCACATTAAACCTGTACTCATACAGATATCGTATTTAAACTCAGGTCACATTGTCAGTGACAGCATTATATCTCCATTTAATGGGCACTGTCTCAGCAAATAATAATGAAACAAGGGAACAGCCCAGTACCACAGGCAAGCAACGTGTAGGTTTAGAGACGCACACACAAAATAAAATAACTAAAATACACTTAAAAGGATTGTTAGTGCAACACCCCCCCCCCCCACCCGGGGGAGGACCAATCAATAAAGAATGTAATTTTACCAACACAACTTGTTTCGCGGGTCTCCCCCACTTCATCAGGTATAAAGTGCCCAAAGGGCGTACGTTAAAAAGGGGCGATGGGAAAAAAGGGCGCCGGGTTTTTAACGATAAACATGGATTACGTTTAAAAATGTATTTCGTTTAAAAGTAATGGTTTTAAACGTTATAAATCATTAAATAATGTGTATTAAATCGGCAATTGTAAAAACGTTAATCTTTCGTTTAAATAATGAAACGCATAATAACGTTTAAAAAATAAATTACTAAGTAACCCTCCCTGTACCTACCCCTAACCCCTAGACCCCCCTGTTGATGCCTAAACCTAAGACCCCCCCTGTTGGTGCCTAAGTAACCCTCCCTGTACCTACCCCTAACCCCTAGACCCCCCTGTTAGTGCCTAAACCTAAGACCCCCCTGTTGGTGCCTAAACCTAAGACCCCCCCTGTTAGTGCCTAAACCTAAGACCCCCCTGTTGGTGCCTAAACCTAAGACCCCCCTGTTGGTGCCTAAACCTAAGACCCCCTGTTGGTGCCTAAACCTAAGACCCCCCTGTTAGTGCCTAAACCTAAGACCCCCCTTTTGGTGCCTAAACCTAAGACCCCCTGTTGGTGCCTAAACCTAAGACCCCCCTGTTGGTGCCTAAACCTAAGACCCCCCTGTTGGTGCCTAAACCTAAGACCCCCCTGTAATTGTTTTCGTTTAAAAATAATGTAAAAAAAAAAGAGTAATGTTTTTCGTTTAAAAATAATGTTTGGGAAAAATATTGTACTGGTTTTCGTTTAAAAATAATATTTAAACATGTATAAATCATTAAATAATGTGTAATCATGAGAAACAGTAATAAAACATTAAGTCTCCGGGCGCCGCTTTTAAAACGTTAGTTTTCTCCGGCGCCCTTTTTTCCTACCGGGCGCCCATTAAACGATATTTATTATAGAAGTGAATGGCGGCGCCCGATTTGTCCACTAGCCTCAGGCGCCCGAATTTACTGTTTCCGCCCAAAGGTCCGTGAAGAAGAAATAGGTATGGGAACACACACACAAAAAAACAAAATAACTAAAATATAAAAGGAAAGTAAGTATAGTACTCTTCCCCCATTAGAAAACTAATCAATAAAGATAAGAGTTTCATTTCACCACCACAACATGTTCCATGAGTTTCCCCACTTCATCAGGTGTAAAGTGCCCAAAGGTGTGTAAAGAGAAGCACCCAGAGGCTTTCAGACACTCCTCCTTTGCACTTTTTTAAGTAATAAGACCCACAAAACACAATTCAATCATTATCTTTATTTATCTTCTTTTTCAGCACAAGTACTTAAAGTGTAACTGTTGGGCATAAAATCAAAAATCAATTCTTTATTTGTATCTGGTAAACAAGTAATAAGGATGCTAATCAGGCAATCCAAAAGTTAAAATCACTATTACTTTTCTTGTTGATAAATAATCATTCCCCAGTTTACCTGACTCTTTTTGGTACATCTGCCGCACAAAGGAAGTTGCAGGGCATGCTGGGTTGTCTTTTTTTGCTTCTTTACTTTCCTCTCAGACTTAACTAATGCAGCCTAATTGGCTGAAGCCTCTATCCCTCCTGTTTTCCCCTCCCACACCTCCGTTCCTCTCTGATTAGCCAATATTTATCATGCTGAGACAATGCACTTTCTATTGCAGAGCTAGGTGGGAGTGCCTGAAGACTGGGAGGAGGGCGGGCAATGCATACACAATCAGGTAGAGGAGAGTAAGGGAGGAAATTACATCAGGATTGGCTTCAAGATAGACATAGTTAAATGGAGAATCCTTAGAAGGATTTTCTCCTTTTTACTATAGAAAAGTAACTAAAATCAAAACGTGGATAGTGTAATACATATGTTATGTAAGTAGAGCAAGTATTTATCTACTTATATATGTGTGTGTTTTTTAAAGTAGACCTGAACTCTTGCACAGGACAGAAGAAAAACTTAGAGAAATGCACCCTGTATGTACTTAGAGAGTTTAGCCTGTCTAATTCCCCCTCATCTGTGACTAATCATCCCTGTCATTTGATCTTTCAGCTTTGTCAGCTCAGGAATCTCCTCTGCCATAGCAGATCAGCTAATTTGTAAACACAGGATGTTAACAATATGTCTTCTGCAATTAAAGCAAGAAGTAGACACACTGCAGATTCATTGCAGGATTTCTTGCAGCTATAACAAAGTAATGTTTTTTTCTTTATTATGCTATTGCGTATCTTTTAGAGCAGAGAGGAAGTTCTGAGTTCAGATTCGCTTTAACTCCCACTCTTTTTGATTGTTGCAGCTCGTCTGGATTTGCAGAGCAATATTCTGACCTTTAAAGATCCAGGCTATACATAAACAGTACGATACAGTTTTATACAGGAGGAGCAAGGAGGTGACCTGGCATCAGGGGGAGCGCGTGGGGTTGGTACCAGCTTATGCTCTGTAGCTCCACCCCTTTGCACACATTCCAGCATAATATCGTTGTTACGCAGTACTGCATGGTACTGGAGGGGATCAAAGTGTTGAATTTTGTTTGACACTTTGATCCACTTAGGGGAACGCTGTGTCAGACCAGATCTGGCAGCAGCACTTCTACAGCAAATCCAAATGCACCCACATGATATTTATAGCAGAGGGTGGGGCTGGTGGCAATTAGCGTGTCAGAGTTGGTCTGACACTTTGATTTGAAGAGGATGATGCTGTGCTGGGTTTTATCCAGCAACAGCGCCATCTAGCGGAAGGCAGCCACTTTTCCTACTACCTATAGAGGAAAAGGCCAGCGTTGGACATAGCAAGACATAGGATTGATAGGATTGGAGCTCCTGGTTTCAAGCAGCTGAAAGCTGCCATGTTTGAGACATAACCGCTCCACCCCCGCTCCATTTTCACTGCCATTATCCAGGGTTGGTTTGATGTTTATCAAGTGTGACTTTTCTTATCTGTTTGGAGCACAGTGTACCGCTCCTCCAACCTACCTAATGGTGAATGGGTTTGTTTGATCTCAACCTCTGAGCAATTAAGTCTAATTAGAAGAGTCATTATCTGCCTTCCATTTTCTGCTGCTTGTGGACAGCTTGAGGACGGAAGTAGAAGAATACTGCCTGTAATTAACCCTTAAATGTAAAAAGATGAGGTAAAATGAAAGTTGTTTTGATTATTGAGCTAAATTTTTAGCAGGTATTTTTAATGGGCTATTGAGCTTCCCTGGGAGTTAAAAGTGATTCTTGGTTGCCTTTAACGTAGCCCTTGACCTTTCTATTCAGGAAGAGTAGGGAGTGGTCAAATCGTACCTTGCCTGGGGCATCGACTTGGCCAAAACCGACCCTGCCTGTACGTGGTCTCCCCACAGTGACAGCCCACTAACATGCTTCCAGACATTGAATGGCCAGGGGTATACTCTGATGTGCCACCGCTAGCGTTAGTCTGCATGCATTCTACATTTCATTCTTTTTCTTGAAATACCACCTTGCTGAACTAATCACTCTAAACATTACCATATAAAATTCAGCGCGCCAGAATCGGAGCTGAACTGGCTTTTTAATAAGCCGCATTACCCGAGCCTTTTTCACAGTCTTGAAGTTTCAGAAACAGACGTTTACAGATTACCGCGGCCAGACGTTCTCGGAGAAAAATAACACATCACCATTAATTGGGCGTCTCACGCTTGGGCGGAGGTCTCGCTTAACACCATGTAAGACTTCTGAGCATATTTTCATATATCACAGACTTTTGTGTCAGTTCTGCTTGTCTTGTCCTATCATTGACTTCGTGTCCGCGAACAAGATGCCAAGTCGGTGTATATACACGAAAAAGGCGGCTTTCGTTAACAGATGTCATACTTCCACTTCTGTGCCATTAATAATAATCACTGTATAGTAAAGGATTTTATAACTCCGGTTATGAGGAATTTAAACCATCGTATACCGTACTCTACAGAATAGGTTATTGTTGCCCAAGCCATTTTCTAAACTGTTATTATTAGATTTAGTGTAAGTTTTCAGCCATATATGCCTTTGTTACAGTTGTTTCATAGTTAAAAGACATATGTCCATCCTCTTCAGCCAGAAAATACACAAAATCAGTCTTTCAGCTTCACATATCTCAGTTGATTCAGAGGAAGGCAAAAGACCCTTATAATACTTGGACCAATAACCAATTAGCCCTAAAAGGGGAAAAAAATCCTTCCCGACTCCATAATGGCAATCAGATAAAATCCCTGGATCAACACTGCTGGGAATGACATGGTAATTATAGCCGCAGGTGTCCTTCAATGCAAGGAACGTGCCCAAGCCCCTCTTTAACGCAGGTGCAGAGTTTGCCATAACTACTTCCTGTAGTAAGATATTCCACATGTTAAAGAAAGCCAGAGACGACCTGCAAGAGAAAATGTATACATACCTGGGGCTTCCTCCAGCCCATGCAGGCTGATCAGCCTGGCCGTGCACGCCCGTCCCATCGCCTGCACCTGTGCTGTACTACGGGGGGAGGGGCGCATTTGGCCGGTCTGCGCCGACTGACTCCCTTACCGGTAACCGTAGCGGAGAATGGAGGCAGTGGAGGAGGACGCAGAGGGACTGATCAGCCCGCATGAGGCTGGAGGAAGCCCAAGGTATCAGTGGCGTAGCTAAGGAGCTGTGGGCCCCGATGCAAGTTTTACAATGGGGCCCCCCAAGCACTCTATACATAGCAATTGAAACAGCGCACTAAAAGCTGCCAATGGCAACTACAATGTCAGAGGTGCAAGAAGGGGATGGGGAGCAGTATGTTAATGATTACCACTATTCAAAGTATATATATAAATGATTATTATGAGCACAGGACCAATATAGAGCTAATACTGTAGTTGAGGGAGGGCCATTCGGGGCCCCTCTGGCCCAAGTGCCCCGATGCGGTCGCCCCGATGCGGTCGCTACCGCTGCACCCCCTATTGCTACGCCCCTGCAAGGTATGTATACATTTTCTTTTGCATGTTGTCTTTAGTACACTTTAATCACTCTAAGGGCCCTTTTCCACCAGCGCGTTTGCGCTGGCTGAATCGCAAACCGCTAGCGATTTTACAATGCTTTTTAACATAGGAATCGCGGTAGGTAATTTCCACTACCGCGATTCGTTTTTTACTTGATCGCGATCGCGCCGCGGAGCGACTTTTGCCGCGATTTTGCTATGCAGTGCATAGCATAGCAAAATCGCGGCCGCGAACGTTGGGGAATCGGCGGTAATTGCGATTCAGCAACGCTAGCGATTGCTAGTGGAAAAGGGCCCTTATGGTGGCCATACTTTGTACAATTTTAATTTTTTTTCGATTATTCCGTTAGATCGAATATAAAGATTTTTCCATTATGTCCGATCAAGATTTTTTTTCGAAAAAACGGGATAATCGTTCGAATTTCTTGATCGAAAAAAAAATATCTTCTACTTTCATTCGATTCGATCATTTAGATAGAAAAAACGGGAAAATATAACGTTTTTATTGTATCGTGTATGGGCACCATTATGGTGGCCATACATGGTACAATTTTTTCATTTTTTTCAGATTAGATAAATTTGTTCGATTATCCCGTTAGATGGAAAAAAATCACATATTTTCGAGGTACCATGAATGTTCGATTAGGCAGAGAATCCAGGGAAAATGATCGAATATTCCGAAAATTCAAATTGGAAAAAAAAATTGAAAGAAAAAATAAAGTATTCGATCTAATGGTTTTTTCGATCGGAAGTGACGTTTTTAGCTACCGGAATCTCTTCTATTCAACTCGAGCTGAATTTTACCTTAGAGAGGTAATCCAGACGTCAGAGTGAGCTGCAAGGTTTCATTGAGCACGCACACACGCACACACACACACACTCACGCACACGCACGCGCACACGCACACGCACACACACACACACGCACACACGCGCACACACACACACGCACACACACACTGTGCAAATTTGGACAGAGGCGCCAGGCAGGTTAAAATGATCTAAAAACAACTAAAAAGGAGGAGACAATCTCGATTGTCCAACCATTTCAGGAGGTAAGTCCACCTGTACTCCTCCTTTTTAGTTGTTTTTAGATCATTTTAACCTGCCTGGCGCCTCTGTCCAAATTTGCACAGTATATAGTCCACCTTGGGTGGAGGGGACTGTCCCCTTCTTTCTATCTACAGAGAGCGACTTCTTAAACCTGAGTGGGGTCAGGTTCTAATACTCCCCACCTGCATTTCAAGTGGTTGCCTATGTGGTAACCCGTGTTTGTGAGTATATCCACATCTGTTAATTATTTCGCCAACAATTGTTAGACTTACTGCACTATATTGGGCTCTCGGTTTTTCTTTTTGTTTCAAGTGCACACACACACACACACACATATATACACACACACACACACGCACGCACACATATATACACACACACACACACGCGCACACACACACACACACACACACACACACACACACACACACACACACACACACACACACACACACACACACACACACACACACACACACACACACACACACACACACACACACACACACACACACACACACCTCCAAGAAATGTTTTAAAATAAATACACTGCACATACAGCAAACTAAAAACAATTAAATAAAACAACTTATTTTAACTTTAATTAACAACATTAATAAACACTTCAACAGATCAACTTAATGTTGTTATGATCACAGTACAAATAAAGATTAAATTCTTTTGAAACACTTCTTACAGTCTGGATCTAAAAGATCTTTTCATACAATTCAACATACATGATACAACTACAACACACAATCAGCAAAATTTTTCCAGCATGTCCGATCAGATTTTTCTCGAAAAAACAGGATAATCGTTCGCATTTCTTGATCAAATTTTTCTTTCGACTTTCATTCGATTCGATCGTTTAGATCGAAAAAAAAAAAACCCGGGAAAATCTAACATTTTTATTTTATAGTGTATGGCCACCATTAAGTCTCAGTCTCACGAGCTACTTTGAAATTTTCTGCGACCAAAAGATCTACCAGTACAGGTAGTGAAGTATAGGTGCCCAGTATAGGTAACTAAGTATAGGTGCCCAGTATAAGTAGTCAAGTATAGGTGCCCAGTATAGATAGCTAAGTATTAGTGCCCAGTGCATGTAGCTAAGTATAGGTGACCAGTATGGATAGCTAATTATAGGTGCTTAGTATAGGTGCCCAGTGCATGTAGCTAAGTATAGGTGCCCAGTGCATGTAGCTAAGTATAGGTGACCAGTATAGATAGCTAATTATAGGTGCTTAGTGTAGGTGCCCAGTGCATGTAGCTAAGTATAGGTGCCCAGTGCATGTAGCTAAGTATAGGTGCCCAGTGCATGTAGCTAAGTATAGGTGACCAGTATAGATAGCTAATTATAGGTGCTTAGTGTAGGTGCCCAGTGCATGTAGCTAAGTATAGGTGCCCAGTGCATGTAGCTAAGTATAGGTGCCCAGTATAGATAGCTAATTATAGGTGCTTAGTATAGGTGCCCAGTACATATAGCAAGTATAGGTGCCCAGAATACATAGCTAATTATAGGTGCTTAGTATAAGTAACCAGTACATGTAGCAAGTATAGGTGCCCAGTACAGTATAGATAGCTAATTATAGGTGCTTAGGTATAGATGTCCAGTACCTGTTGCAAGTATAGGTGCCCAGTATAGATAGCTAATTATAGGAGCTTAGTATAGGTGCCCAGTACATGTAGCAAGTGTAGGTGCCCAGTACAGTATAGATAGCTAATTATAGGTGCTTAGGTATAGATGTCCAGTACATGTTGCAAGTATAGATGCCCAGTATAGATAGTTAATTATAGGTGCTTAGTATAGGTGCCCAGTACATGTAGCAAGTGTAGGTGCCCAGTATAGATAGCTAATTATAGGTGCTTAGGTATCGATGTCCAGTACATGTTGCAAGTATAGATGCCCAGTATAGATAGTTAATTATAGGTGCTTAGTATAGGTGCCCAGTACATGTAGCAAGTGTAGGTGCCCAGTATAGATAGCTAATTATAGGAGCTTAGTATAGGTGCCCAGTACATGTAGCAAGTGTAGGTGCTCAGTATAGATAGCTAATTATAGGTGCTTAGTATAAGTGACCAGTACATGTAGCAAGTATAGGTGCCCAGTATAGATAGCTAATTATAGGAGCTTAGTATAGGTGCCCAGTACATGTAGCAAGTGTAGGTGCCCAGTATAGATAGCTAATTATAGGTGCTTAGTATAAGTGACCAGTACATGTAGCAGGTATAGGTGCCCAGTATAGATAGCTAATTATAGGAGCTTAGTATAGGTGCCCAGTACATGTAGCAAGTGTAGGTGCCCAGTATAGATAGCTAATTATAGGTGCTTAGTATAAGTGACCAGTACATGTAGCAAGTATAGGTGCCCAGTATAGATAGCTAATTATAGGAGCTTAGTATAGGTGCCCAGTATAGATAGCTAATTATAGGTGCTTAGTATAAGTGACCAGTACATGTAGCAAGTATAGGTGCCCAGTGCATGTAGCTAACTATAGGTGACCAGGCCATACAGATAGCTTAATATGGGTACCGAATAAATACAGTAATATCTTACCTCCCTCCAGTTCCAGCGTTGGTGTCTGCAACCCGCTCTCCTCTCCTTCAGCCGCGGCTCCTTCTACACGGAGGGCAGACGAGACAGCGGCCGTTCGTTCTGGTGGGTGGCAAATGTGGCCGCATCTCATCAGATTCTGCTGCCGCTGCTCACCGCCAATCAGGGAGGGGATGGGGATGGGAGATGCGTGGATGAACGGAGAGGCCCTCCCCTTTAGCCGCGCATCTCCCCTCCCCATCCCTTCCCTGATTAGCCGCGATTAACGGCAACAAAATCTGATGGGATGCGGCCAAACAGCTGTGACAGCCGACTGCCAAATTTGATGGGATGCGGCCGCGATCTTCCCATCACGCGGTTGCGATCTACCAGTAGATCGTGATCAACCTATTGGGCAGCCCTGAATTAAAACATTCAGAGGCACAGATTTGTGGATTGTAGCCCTTTCAGGAGGAGAGAGGTTTCTGCATTACATTTCACTGTCTTGAAGAAAGTGTTGTGTCCCAGCAATGCACTTTATGAAAACAGAAGTTAGCAGAGGAGCTATATGAGTTCCAGCTGGATGAGTTGCCAACGTTGGCTCCAGCCTTCGGGGGTTGAGGATGATGGGGAGGGAACCTCAGTGATGCTTCCTTGTAGCGTCCAACACGGAGAGACCCGCCCTGTCCTCATCTCAGGCTGGACAGAGAACAAGTGACATCATCATCCTCCAGGCTGTACACAGAGCATCAGGACTCATATCACTGCACATATGGAGGCAATACTTTATTCTGACTTTATTAACTATTTATTAACCACTTGGGGACCACGTGCAGTTTAATCTTTGCCATGCTTGTAGTTTAAACTTGACATGTTATAGATTTAACAACAGATACAGATTGTACACCATCTCCTACACTCCAGTCACAATTGCTCGCAAGGTCTGCCTTATGAGAGCTGAGCTCTGCCTTGGCTACTGACCCTGTGAACCAATCACAGAGAACACAGAATGAAATTTATTTTTAAAAAACGGCCTTAGTCATTAACCGCTTCCAGACCAGTGTGGTTGAAATCTACGTCCTGCTTGTGGCTGTGCGGCTCTGACAGGATGTAGTTTCCAACAATCCTGCCAATCGTGCCGCTCTGTCCCTGCCGCAATTCACTTGCCGTGCCGTCATACTGACGGCAGAGCTCTGCGAGACGGCCAGGAGCCGATTTCATTTGGCTCCTGACCCTGTCATCACAGAGCTCTGCTGTCATAGAGACAGTAGAGAGAGGGACCTGCGGCGATGGGGGAACGGCGTGAAGGGTCTGTGAGGCGAATCGTCGGTAAGCCCCGTTTTATGGTACCAGCAGTCTCTGGTCCTTAAGGGGCCAGAGACTGCTGATGCGGAAGTATAGTCCTGGCCAAAAGTTTTGAGACTGTCAAAAATATTGGAAATTTGAAAAGTTGGTGCTTAAGTTTTTATAATAGCAATTTGCATATACGTCAGAATGTCATGAAGAGTGTTCAGATGAATTTCATAGTCCTTCTTTGCCATGAAAATTAACTGAATCCCAAAAAACCTTTCCACTTCATTTCATTGCTGTCATTCAAGGACCTGCTGAGATCATTTCAGTAATCGTCTTGTTAACTCAGGGGAGAATGGTGACGAGCACAAGACTGGAGATCGTTATGTCAGGCTGATTGGGTTAGAATGGCAGACTTGACATATTAAAAGGAGCTTGATGCTTGAAATCATTGATCTTCCATTGTTAACCATGGTGACCAGCAAAGAAACGCATGCAGCCATCATTGAGTTGCATAAAAATGGCTTCACAGGCAAGGATATTGTGGCGACTAAGATTGCACCTAAATCAACAATTTATAGGATCATCAAGAACTTTAAGGAAAGAGGTTCAATTCTTGTTAAAGAGACACTGAAGTCTCCTAAAAATCATGTTTTTAATTAAAAAATGTGTTTAACATCTTTGCCCTACCTAAACCGCCTCATCCCCACTGCTGAAAAACTATTTAAATCCCCCCTAACTCCCCCTCCCCCGCAAAAAATCCACAACCTTCTTGGTTGTGAATTTTGCTGCTGTTGGAGGCAGAGCTATGAGCCGCAGCTCTGCCTCCATGCCCATCTATCAGCGGCGGATCTCGCCTCTCCCCCGCCCCTCTCAGTGAAGGAAGATTGAGAGAGGCGGGGGAGAGGCGGTGATCCGGGCTGACAGACGGGCTGAGAGGCAGAGCTGCGGCTCATAGCTCTGCCTCTCAAGGAAGCGATGCCCGCATTGCTCCCCGGGGAGTTTGGGGGTATTTAGTTAGTGTACAGCGTCGGGGATGCGGCGGTTTAGGTAGGGCAAAGATGTTAAACAATTTTTTTATTAAGAACATGATTTTTACGAGACTTCAGAGTCTCTTTAAGAAGGCTTCAGGGCGTCCAAGAAAGTCCAGCAAGCTCCAGGATCGTCTCCTAAAGAGGATTCAGCTGCGGGATCTGAGTGCAACCAGTGCAGAGGTTGTTCAGGAATGGCAGCAGGCAGGTGTGAGCGCATCTGCACGCCCAGTGAGGCGAAGACTTTTGGAAGATGGCCTGGTGTCAAGAATGGCAGCAAAGAAGCCACTGCTCTCCCAAAAAACCATCAGGGACAGATTGATCTTCTGCAGAAAGTATGGTGAATGGACTGCTGAAGACTGGGGCAAAGTCATATTCTCCGCGATGAAGCCCCTTTACGATTGTTAGGGGCATCTGGAAAAAGGCTTGTCAGGAGAAGAAAAGGTGAGCGCTACCATCAGTCCTGTGTCATGCCAACAATAAATCATCCTGAGACCATTCATGTGTGGTGTTGCTTCTTATCAAAGGGAGTGGGCTCACTCACAATTTTGCCAAAAAACACAGCCATGAATAAAGAATGGTACCAAAACACCCTCCAACAGCAACTTCTTCCAACAATCTAACAACAGTTTGGTGAAGAACAATGCATTTTCCAGCACGATGGAGCACCGTGTCATAAGGCAAAAGTGATAACTAAGTAGCTCGGGGACCAAAACGTTGATATTTTTAGGTCCCTGGCCTGGAAACTCCGCAGATCTTAATCCCATTGAGAACTTGTGGTCATTCCTCAAGAGACGGGTGGACAAACCAAAACCAACTAATTCTGAGGAACTCAAAGAAGTGATTATGAAAGAATGGGTCGCTATCAGTCAGGATTTGGCCCAGAAGTAGATTGAGAGCATGTCCAGTCGCATTGCAGAGATCCTGAAACAGAAGGGCCAACACTGCAAATACTGACTCTTTGCATAAATCTCATGTAATTGTCAATAAAAGCCTTCGAAACGTATGAACTGCTTATAATTTATATTTTAGTACATCACATAAACAACTGAAACAAAGATCTAAAAGCAGTTTAGCAGCAAACTTTGTGAAAACTAATATTTTGACAGTCTCAAAACTTTTGGCCAGGAAAGTAGTTAAAGTGGACCTGAACTCTTGAACAGAATAGAAGGAAAACATAGATAAATGCACCCTGTATGTATTTAGAGAGTTTAGCCTGTCTAATCCCCCCTCATATATGACTAATAACAGCTGTAATTTGATCTCTCAGCTGTGTCCACTCAGGAATCTCCTCTGGATGGCAGAGCAGCTAATTTGTAAATGCAGGATGTTAACCCTATGTCTGCTTCCATGAAAGCTAGAGCCATTGCAGGGGTACCAGAGGAGCATCACCCTGTGGTAAGTAATGGCGCTCCCCCCAACCCCCCAATGGCAGTGTCCCTTTAGAACCTCCCTTACGGAGAGGCTAATTTAATTTATTTTTTAATCAGTGCTCAGTTCCCTTTAAAGAGAAGCACCCTCATGTATTTTACCATATATATCAGTGGAAACATGACAGTAAACCCCTACCTTGCTCTCTGTTTCATTCTTCACTGCTCAGTCTGTTTGTTATCAGCTCTGATAAGAACAGTGCTGGGACGAAATTACGCATGAGCGTAATTACGCATCGTAATTCAATGTAAATTTATGCGTAAGCGTTACGCGTAACTTACGGTCTTACGCGTAATTATTTACGCGTAAGACCGTAAGTGGTATCGTAATTACACTGTCTACCGTAATTGCTAGGCATGCGTAATTTTACGAACACTTACGCGTAATTTTACGCGTAATTACTAACGTAAAATCTCCCATTTTCTAAGAGTAGCCAATCAGTCAACATCCTAAGGAACCAATAGTATCTTCTCCCGCCCTTCAGTATAAGCGTACGTTTTGACGCATACGAATGATATGTACGCAATAACTGTCACATTGACGGCTATTGCGTACATATCGTCCGCATGCGTAAAAAAATACGCATTAAAGGGTATTACGGCACTACGCGTAACATTGTAGTGTAAGCGCCTTCATTACGGTATCCTTACGCGTAATTGCGTAAGTTTACGCGTAATTACAGTGATGTACCGTAGATAATTTCCTACGCCGTAACCGTAATTGCGTAATGCGTAATAGCGTAAAATTACGCGTAATGATCCGTAAGCGTAGATTTTTCCATTACGACCAGCACTGAATAAGAATCCCCAACTGAGCATTCAGTCTGGCTTTGCTCGGAATGATTATAGCTAAGTCTGTGTTCTGTGATGTCTTTTCAAGCCCAAGTCTGCCCCCTTGTGGCTCTGCTTTCCTGCTATTTATCCTAGAAGCAGCTAAGCAGAACCACTAGGGGGCAGGCTTGGGCTTGAAAAGACATCACAGAAGACAGACTTAGCTATAATGATTCCTGAGCAAAGCCAGACTGAATGCTGAGTCGGGGATTTTATCAGGGCTGATAACAAGCAGGCTGAACAGTGAAGGATGAAACAGAGAGCAGGGTAGGTGTTTTCTCTAATGTTTCCACTGATATATATGGTAAAATACATGAGGGTGTTTCGTCTCTGCTTCTCTTTAAGAATGTAAAATCAGAGTGAGGAAAGATTTTACGGTGGGCAATGACTTAGGCTGGGAACACACTAGGCAGTGTGAGGAACGTAGCGTTTTGTTGCATATGCGTTTTTGTGCGTTTTCTGTGCGTTTGCGGTTTGCATTCTTTTTCCCGCACATGCGTTTTTCTTGCATTTTAATGCGTTTGCGGTTTGAATATATAGACTGCATATGCGTTTTGTATGCGTTTTGCATGCGTTTTATGCAAATCACAAGGAAGTCAACAGGAAGCAGAAATACATCATCAAACTTGTTTATATGTTTTTTCATGTGGTCCACTGACTTGCATTATGTGCATTTTCGCTGCGTTTTCCGCAACGCTAGCGTTTCTGCCTAGTGTGTTGCCTGCCTAAAGGATTTCTAAAGTAATACAGTGGCGTCCCTACCATAGAGCGCAGGGGGGCGTGGCGCACCGGGTGTCAGACACCCTGGGGGGTGTCGCCACGACCCCCCACAGCAGCACAGCAGGAGGGGGAAGCAGGGCTAGAAGGAGGGGCTGTGGAGGCAGCGGTGGGGAGGGGGACATATCCCCCCCTCCCTCACCTGGGACCTCTCCTTCTGCCTCTCTCTCCCCCTCCAAAAATTAGCGGCGACAAGTGCGGGGCGGCCAGAGGTGTATGGACAATTACTCACCTGATTTCCGCGCTCCAAGCGTGGAGCACAGCGTCATGGCGTTACAGGTCTCCGTCTTCAATGCCGCCCACTGGACTTCCTGATTAGCGGAAGCACAGTGGGCGGCATTGGAGGCGGAGACCTGTAACGTCATGACGCTTGGATCGCGGAGATTAGGTGAGTAATTCTCTGTACGCCTCCGGCCGCCCCGCACTTGTCGCCGCTATTCTGGAGGGGGAGAGAGACAGAAGGAGGGGTCCCAGGTGAGGGACCCCTCCACAGCCCCTCCATCTAGCCCTGCTTCCCACTCCTGGGGCACCTACACTGGGGGCAACTATACTAGCTTACTGGGTGCAACTATACTAGCTTACTGGGGGCAACTATACTAGCTTACTGGGGGCAACTATACTAGCTTACTGGGGTCAACTATACTAGCTTACTGGGGGCAACTATACTAGCTTACTGGGGGCAACTATACTAGCCATACTGGGGGCAACTATACTAGCCATACTGGGGGCAACTATACTATCCATACTGGGGGCAACTATACTAGCCATACTGGGGGCAACTATACTAGCCATACTGGGGGCAACTATACTAGCTATACTGGGGACAACTATACTAGCTATACTGGGGGCAACTATATTAGCTATACTGGCCGGGGCAACTATACTGGCCGGGGCAACTATACTGGCTGGGGCAACTATACTAGCTATACTGGGGGCAGCTATCCCGGCTGGGGGCAACTATACTAGCTATACTGGCTGGGGGCAACTATACTAACTGTACTGGCTGGGGGCAACTATACTAACTGTACTGGCTGGGGGCAACTATACTAGCTATACTGGCTGGGGGCGACCATACTAGCTATACTGGGGCAACTATACTAACTATACTGGGGCAACTATACTAACTTCATTGGGGGCAACTATACTAGCTATACTGGGGTAACTATATTACCTACACTAAGGGCAACTATACTAGCTATATTGGGGGCAACTATACTAGCTATACTGGGGCAATGGCAGGGCCATTCTCCAAGCACCCCTAAAGCACCCCCAAGCGTGAACTGACTTTCGGCGTCAGTTCACTGACAGCAGCAGCCCACAGCTGCGGCAGAGCAGGGCTACAGTAAAATGGCGTCTGAAGCCCTGCTCTGGACACTTTGAGTCTGCAGTGCAGGGCTTCGGGCGCCATTTTCCCATAGCACGCAGTGCGCTTTGCGCGGCGCAGGTTATAGCCACACCCACTTTTTTTTTTGGGGGGGGGTCTTCTAATACCCAGCACCGGGTGTCAAATGCCCTAGGTAGGTCACTGAAGTAATATTTTAAAATTTCATTCATCAAGTTATATTCCCCTAAAGAAAACCTGAACTGAAAATTAAAAGTCAAAATAAGCATACACAAGTCATACTTACCTTCCATGTAGTCTACTCCTCAGTGTCTTTCTCCTGTCCCACGTCCTGTTTGTTCCCTGTGATCAAGGGAATTTTCCGTCCTCCATTTTGAAAATGGCTATTCCCCCCCTAACAGCTTTCTGGTCAGCACAGAGTTAAACTGTAACATCGCCCACTTGAGCCATAGGGAAACATGGACATTACCTGGTACATCAGTTTTCCTCTCAGCTACAACTGACAGCAACTGATATTTTACTGACAGCAACTGATATATTTCAGATCTGACAAAATGTTGTCAGAACTGGAAGGGATTATTGTCAGAAGCAAATGGTGAGCTTCTGAGAGGAATTGATGGCAAGGTAACTATTTAATATTCATTTGAAGTTACCTCATGTGTTTATTTTAAATATTTTTACTGAGTACAGGTTCTCTTTAACCTCCTTAGCGGTAACCCCGTGTGTGACACGGGGTAAGCCGCCGGAGGGTGCCGCTCAGGCCCTGCTGGGCCGATTTGCTTAATTTTTTTTTTGCTGGACGCAGCTAGCACTTTGCTAGCTGCGCCAGCACCCCGATCGCCGCCGCCGCGCCGCCCGATCGCCGCTATCCGGTGCGGCGCGCGGCCCCCCCCCCCCCCAGACCCCGAGCGCTGCCTGGCCAATCAGTGCCAGGCAGCGCCGAGGGGTGGATCGGGTCTCCCAATGACGTCCCGACGTCGCTGACGTCGGTGACGTCATCCCGCCCCGTCGCCATGGCGACGGGGGAAGCCCTCCAGGAAATCCCGTTCTTTGAACGGGATTTCCTGATCGCCTATCGCCGGAGGCGATCGGCGGGGCTGGGGGGATGCCGCTGAGCAGCGGCTATCATGTAGCGAGCCCTCGGCTCGCTACATGATAAAAAAAAAAAAAAAATTAAAAAAAACTGTTGCGCTTCCCCCTGGCGGTATTTTTCATACCGCCAAGGGGGTTAAAGTCAATGTTACCCGACCTATAAAAACAGAAGTCAGATACTCACCTAAGCAGAGGGAAGGCTCTGTCCTAACGAGACTTTCCTCTCCTCTCCCAGTCCCTGTTCCAGCGCAGGATCCCCCGTAGCAGTATTCGACCAGTTCGGTCAAATACTGCCACTTCGCTGCCGAAGGGAGGTTTCGGAAGTCTTCGGGAGCACTCGGGCTCCCGAAGACAGGCCGCTCTATACTGCGCATGCACGAGCGCCCTCTATGACGCACTCGCGTGTGCGCAGTATGGAGCGGCCTGTCTTCGGGAGGACTCGGCTCCCGAAGACGTCCGAAGTCCCCCGCGGTGGGGGATTGAAATGGGGGAGCCAGCGCAGCACGGAGGGCACCGGGAGATGAGAGGGAAGGCTCATTAGGACCAGAGCCTTCCCTCTCCTTAGGTGAGTATCTGACTTTTGTTTTTATATATCGGGTAACACTGTTTTTAAAGAGGAACTCCGGTGAAAATAATGTAATTAAAAAAAGTGCTTCATTTTTACAATAATTATGCATAAATGATTTAGTCAGTGTTTGCCCATTGTAAACTCTTTTAAACACCTAATTTACATTCTGACATTTATTACATGGTGACATTTTTACTGTTGGCAGGTGATGTAGCTGCTGCATGCTTTTTGGCAGTTGGAAACAGTGGTAAACAGCTATTTCCCACGATGCAACAAGGTTAACAGACAGGAAACTGCCAGGAGTACCACAGTCCTCAGAGTTTCTTGTGGGAGAGGTTTCACCACAATATCAGTTGTACAGCGCCCCCTGATGATCGGTTTGTGAAAAGGAATAGATTTCTCATGTAAAAGGGGGTATCAGCTACTGATTGGGATAACGTTCAATTCTTGGTTACAGTTTATCTTTAAGTTCTTTTTTTAAAGCAAACCTAAACTCAAAAATAAAGGTCAAGATGAAAATACACACGTCGTACTTACCTCCCGTGTAGTCTACTCCTCAATCTATTTCTGCTCTTCTGTGTCCTGTTTGTCCACTGTGTGCCTGGGTCAGCACACTGTTAAACTGTAATATTGCCCAGTTAGGCCGTAGGGAAACATGAACATTACCTTGCACATCAGTTGTCCTTTCAGTTATTACTGACAGCAACTGATATATAACTGACAGCAACTGATATATTTCAGTTCTGACAAAATCTTGTCAGAACTGGAAGAATAGTAGTAAGAAGAAAATGGTGAGCTTCTGAGAGGAACTGGCAGCGAGGTAAGTATGTAATATTCATTTGCAGCTACATCATGTGTTTATTTTCAATAATTTTAGTCGGTTTAGCTTCCTTTTTAAGTAGCAGGACAAAGAAAAGTTCCAGGCTGGATAAACTCCTATAAACTCAATGCCAGAGCTCAAATTCAGATTATTACAGGACATATTAATGACAGATCCTCACAACTGACATGTTCTTCCTGTATACCCCGCATACGGCTTGTATCTATAGCAACACACTACAGTGTATGGCTGGTATCTATAGCAACACACCATTGCATGCCCTCTCCTCTTATTGCTTCCAAATAGGCACCATTATCTGCACTATATGCCAAATTTTCTCCCCACTCTGAATATAGCTGTCCTATTAAATATACATGCTTTGCGTATGGCAGGCATGCCTGGTTTAATTATTAAAGTCTCTATCTAGATTTTTTTAAGTTTCTCCTTTTTTTTCACGCATTTGAAAAACATTTCTCAAATTCGGTGTAAAAACTAATTAGGAAGCAAGTCAGAATGATTTACGTCTCATCATCGTTATACCAGTCATGTACATATTCATAACCTGCTCTTTTTACATGCAAATTCCATTAAAGGCAATCTTATTTAACTTTCCTTTGTTATGTTACATTTACATTTTTTCAGGGTTATTCAAATCAAAACCAAAACATGCAAGTTAATATTCATGAACGTGAGCAGTTTACTCCGGCATCTGGCATAATAAAAAGCTGAGATACCTCTGCTATCCATGGCTGGATTTCAGGCAAGGCTACAAAGGTGATGGCCTTGCACCAGGCATGCAAGGGGCAGGCTGTGGGCAGCAGGCGGGCCCGCAGAGGCAGCGCATCCGGCCCGCGGGACGTAGTTTGCCCGGCGCTGGTCTATGGCCAAAAGTATTAGCTTCTTCCAGTTGCCTCATGATTGCGGTAGCTTCTTCCTGTTGCCTCATTCTTGCAGTAAATTCTTCCTGTTGCCTCATGCTTGTGGTAGGTCATTGCTGTTGCCTCATGTTTGAGGTAGCTTCTTCCTGTTGCCTCACGTTTGAGGTAGCTTCTTCCTGTTGTCTCATGCTTGCAGTAGCTTCTTCCTGTTGCCCCATGCTTGCGGTAGCTTCTATCTGTTGCCTCATGCTTGCGGTAGCTTCTTCCTGTTGCCTCTTGCCTGCAGGAGCTTCTTCCTGTTGCCTCATACTTACGGTAGCTTCTTTCTGTTGCCTCATGCTGGCGGTAGGTTATTCCTGTTGCCTTATGCCTGCCGGAACTTCTTCCTGTTGCCTCATACTTGCGGTAGCTTCTTTCTGTTGCCTCATGCTGGCGGTAGCTTCTTCCTGTTGCCTCATACTTGCGGTAGCTTCTTTCTGTTGCCTCATGCTGGCGGTAGCTTCTTCCTGTTGCCTCATGCTTGTGGTAGCTCCTTCCTCTT
Source organism: Hyperolius riggenbachi (assembly GCF_040937935.1). Taxonomy (NCBI): domain Eukaryota; kingdom Metazoa; phylum Chordata; class Amphibia; order Anura; family Hyperoliidae; genus Hyperolius; species Hyperolius riggenbachi. The sequence goes on along the minus strand of NC_090655.1, from coordinate 13,517,368 downwards.
GCCTCATGCTTGAGGTAGCTTCTTCCTGTTGCCCCATACTTGTGGTAGCTTCTTCCTGTTGCCTCATACTTGTGGTAGCTCCTTGCTGTTGCCTCATACTCGTAGTAGCTTCTTCTTGTTGCCTTATGCTTGCGGTAGCTTCTTCCTGTTGCCTCATGCTTGCAGTAATTTCTTCCTGTTGCCTCGTGCTTGCGGGAGCTTCTTCCTGTTGTTTCCTGCTGGCGGTAGCTTCTTCCTGTTACCTCATGCTTGTGGTAGCTCCTTCCTGTTGCCTCATGCTTGAGGTAGCTTCTTCCTGTTGCCCCATACTTGCGGTAGCTTCTTCCTGTTGCCTCTTGCTTGCAGTAATTTCCTCCTGTTGCCTCATGCTTGCAGTAGCTTCTTCTTGTTGCCTTATGCTTGCGGTAGCTTCTTCCTGTTGCCTCATGCTTGCAGTAATTTCTTCCTGTTGCCTCGTGCTTGCGGGAGCTTCTTCCTGTTGCCTCATGCTTGCAGTATCTTCTTTCTGTTGCCTCATGCTTGCAGTAACTTTTTCCTGTTGCCTCATGCAGTAACTTTTTCCTGTTGCTTCATGCTGTAGCTTCTTCCTGCTGGCTCATGCTTGCAGTAGCTTCTTCCTGTAGCCTCATGCTTGCCGTAGCTTCTTCCTGTTGCCTCATTCTTGCCGTAGCTTCTTCCTGTTGCCTCTAGTGCTGCTCGGATACCCCTTTTCACTATCTGAATCCGATTCGGATCCGGATACCCAATCCGGGTTGGATATCAGAGTTCAAAATTTTCCAATCCGAATCGAATATCCGACCTAAGTATCCGGGGTAAAATTAAAAACAATGGTCCGGATCCGAATAGGATTCAGATAGTGAAAAGGGGTATCCGAGCAGCACTAGAGGCAACAGGAAGAAGCTACGGCAAGCATGAGGCAACAGGAAGAAGCTACAGCAAGCATGAGGCTACAGGAAGAAGCTACTGCAAGCATGAGCCAGCAGGAAGAAGCTACAGCATGAAGCAACAGGAAAAAGTTACTGCATGAGGCAACAGGAAAAAGTTACTGCAAGCATGAGGCACAAGCATGAGGCAACAGGAAGAAGCTAATATTAATTTTATTGTAGTATCCCATGCAGTTTAGTTAGGAGGGGGGCAGATGAGAGGGAATATCCTGCACGCTGGTGCCCCCTGCTGGTCATATAGCCATTGTATATATGCAACTGAAGCCCTCTCCAACTGACTGGCTGACTTGCTCAGCTTCTGTTTGATTAATCACTGCAAGCTAGGTGTAATATATGTGTGCACTTCTCATTGGCTTATAAGCAGCCTGCAGGCTTTATAAAGCAGCAGAGAACTGTTTGGGAGTGAGTTTCTCCATTTGTGTGTTTGCTAAGTATCCGGGGTTTCTGGCTGGATTCAGGTATCTGGATAGAAAAACCGGAAGTGGCCTTTAAATTGCTTTAAAAAGAGTGTTTAGGGTAAATGAGGCATGTAGCATCATTATTTTATAAAGGGGAACACTAATTGATGATGTGGGGACTTCAAATCCCCCCCCCCCCCCCCCAAAAAAAAATGGTTGTCAATTAACATTAGGCCTAGGTTCCAGACAGCGGTCGTACAGCTCACATTGGGCTTGATTCACTATGCGGTGCTAACCTACTTAGCACGTCTAAAGTCTTTAGGCGCGCTAACCAGGGTGCTAAGTAGGTTAGCACCGGTTGTCTCAATCAGATTGCGCGCTAAGTCCTATGCGCGCTAAGTCCCATAGGCTTTAATGGGCACTTCGCGCGGAGCGCCCTGCACTCTGTGCAGTGTGCGCGTAAAGTTTTACGCGCATAAAGCAAAAAGCTCGTTTAGACGTGCTAATGGGGTTTTCACAGGCATGCTAACAGTTAGCACTGCTTTGTGAATCAAGCCCATTGTGTCCAAAGTCCAACCGCACAACTGGGACATGGCAGTTTTCAGCCCAGACACCTCCAAAAAATTACGCAGCAATTGATTTGGGTTAAATATAGGTGGTATCAGTGGCCTGTGGCACCCTGGCGTTGGGAGCTGCACAGGCAGCAGGAGCAGGGCAATGCAGCAGCAGCAGGTGTAACATGTGTCATGAGCATGCCTGACGTGGCACTTGCCAAGTGTCAAGTGACACGTGCCAAGTGCCGACTGCCGAGTGACAGTTAGACAGCAGAGGAGAAGACACTAGTGCACACTAACTGTCACATTGGCACTGCTCACAGCACAGCAGTTCTGTAGAAAGCTAACACAGTAGTACCACTACTCTAACAACTACTAGCACTGACTGCTGTACTACAGTACTAGCTACACAATAACACAGTAATCCTTCCTATCCCCTAATCCCTAACCTATACCTAAGGCTAACAGCTGGCCAGCAGGCAGCAGCTGGTCTGGTCTGTGCACAGCACACACACAGACACATAGCAGCTGCCTGCAGCACACACTGACTGTCACACAAATGACATCAAGCTAATTAATGATTTAACAATAGTGTAGTGATAGTGAAGGGATTAATCACTTAACAGCTTTCGGTTTATCACTGTGTGTGTACAGCCCTTACTAGGCCAGCAGCACTGGAGCACACACTCTAATGCTGGGAATAGACGGTACATTTGTACCGCTCAATCGAGCCATTAGATGACTCGATTGATAAATTGACATGTCCGATCACCCGCCGGATCGATTCTGCGCTCTATACCACGGGCGGGACAATGGGAAAACATATCGATCCAGGTAGAGTTGAGCCGAAATTTTCGTAATTTCGCATTACTAAAATTACGCATGCGAAATTTGCGATTACGATGCGAAATTACGTTAGCGTAATTGCCATTAAAATCGTAATTGAAAATACCGTAAGCGTAATTTTCAACGCGTAATTTCGCGTTTCGTTCATGCCGTAATTTCGCATTAAACGCTACCGTAATTTCGCGTTAAACCGCAACGCTCCGTATAATATAAAAAAGCCGCCGACTTTAAGGGTTAATAGCAAAGCCCCCTTAAATGCTAAAAGCCTCAAATTTGGAGAATATATTAAGGAGATCAGGAGGAATAAGAGGAAAAATTTTTTTTTTTAAAAAGACCTTATAGTTTTTGAGAAAATCGATGTTACAGTTTCAAAGGAAAAATGTAAACATTTAAAAACCCGCCGACTTTAACGGTTAATAGCAAAGCCTGCTTAAAGTTTAGGAACACCAAATTCCCAGGGTATATTAAGGGGATCAGTGGGAATAAGAGGAAACATTTTTTTTTCAAAAAGACCTTATAGTTTTTGAGAAAATCGATTTTTAAGTTTTAAGGGCGAAAATGTCTTTTAAATGCGGAAAATGTCAGGTTTTTTTGCACAGGTAACAATAGTGTATTATTTTCATAGATTCCCCCAAGTGGGAAGAGTTTTACTTACTTCGTTCTGAGTGTGGGAAATATAAAAAAAAAAACGACGTGGGGTCCCCCCTCCCAGACCTCTTTAACCCCTTGTCCCCCATGCAGGCTGGGATAGCCAGAATGCGGAGCACCGGCCGCGTGGGGCTCCGCACCCTGACTATACCAGCCCACATGGTCCATGGATTGGGGGGTCTCGGAAGGGGAGGGGCAGCCAAGCTTTCCCCTCCCCCTCCGAGCCCTTGTCCAATCCAAGGACAAGGGGCTCTTCTCCACCTCCGATGGGCGGTGGAGGTGGAGGCCGTGATTTCCTGGGGGGAGGTTCATGGTGGAATCTGGGAGTCCCCTTTAAAAAGGGGTCCCCCAGATGCCCACCCCCCCTCCCAGGAAAAATGAGTATAGAGGTACTTGTACCCCTTACCCATTTCCTTTAAGAGTTAAAGTAAATAAACACACAGACACTTAGAAAAAGTATTTTAATTGAACAAAAAACATAACCACGAAAAAAGTCCTTTAATATTCTTAATTAACCATTAATACTTACCTGTCCCTTTAAATAAATGATTATCCTCGGAAATGTTCTATCAGTTACAATGTAACAAAGTTATTACAATGTAACAACTTTGTTACATTGTAACTACGCCGCACCCGACGTCACTCACCGCCGCCGCCGCCGCTGCGTCTGTGCTGCACGGACCCGACAGAGCTCTGAGCTATATAGCTCAGAGCTCTCTAAGCATCTTTGTATTTGGGCTCCAAAGAGCCCCATTGGTCCTTAGCAGACCAATGGGGTTCCTTCTGATTTAAAGGAACCCCATTGGTCTGCTAAGGACCAATGGGGCTCCTTGGAGCCCAAATACAAAGATGCTTAGAGAGCTCTGAGCTATAGCTCAGAGCTCTGTCGGGTCCTGCAGCACAGACGCGGCGGCGGCGGCGGCGGTGAGTGACGTCGGGTGCGGCGTAGTTACAATGTAACAAAGTTGTTACATTGTAATAACTTTGTTACATTGTAACTGATAGAACATTTCCGAGGATATTGCGAGGGATCATTTATTTAAAGGGACAGGTAAGTATTAATGGTTAATTAAGAATATTAAAGGACTTTTTTTCGTGGTTATGTTTTTTGTTCAATTAAAATACTTTTTCTAAGTGTCTGTGTGTTTATTTACTTTAACTCTTAAAGGAAATGGGTAAGGGGTACAAGTACCTCTATACTCATTTCTCCTGGGAGGGGGGTGGGCATCTGGGGGACCCCTTTTTAAAGGGGACTCCCAGATTCCACCATGAACCTCCCCCCCAGGAAATCGCGGCCTCCACCTCCACCGCCCATCGGAGGTGGAGAAGAGCCCCTTGTCCTTGGATTGGACAAGGGCTCGGAGGGGGAGGGGAAAGCTTGGCTGCCCCTCCCCTTCCGAGACCCCCCAATCCATGGACCATGCGGGCTGGTATAGTCAGGGTGCGAAGCCCCACGCGGCCGGTGCTCCGCATTCTGGCTATCCCAGCCTGCATGGGGGACAAGGGGTTAAAGAGGTCTGGGAGGGGGGACCCCACGTCGTTTTTTTTTTATATTTCCCACACTCAGAACCAAGTAAGTAAAACTCTTCCCACTTGGGGGAATCTATGAAAATAATACACTATTGTTACCTGTGCAAAAAAACCTGACATTTTCCGCATTTAAAAGACATTTTCGCCCTTGAAACTTAAAATTAAAATACTTTTTCTAAGTGTCTGTGTGTTTATTTACTTTAACTCTTAAAGGAAATGGGTAAGGGGTACAAGTACCTCTATACTCATTTCTCCTGGGAGGGGGGGTGGGCATCTGGGGGACCCCTTTTTAAAGGGGACTCCCAGATTCCACCATGAACCTCCCCCCCAGGAAATCGCGGCCTCCACCTCCACCGCCCATCGGAGGTGGAGAAGAGCCCCTTGTCCTTGGATTGGACAAGGGCTCGGAGGGGGAGGGGAAAGCTTGGCTGCCCCTCCCCTTCCGAGACCCCCCAATCCATGGACCATGCGGGCTGGTATAGTCAGGGTGCGGAGCCCCACGCGGCCGGTGCTCCGCATTCTGGCTATCCCAGCCTGCATGGGGGACAAGGGGTTAAAGAGGTCTGGGAGGGGGGACCCCACGTCGTTTTTTTTTTATATTTCCCACACTCAGAACGAAGTAAGTAAAACTCTTCCCACTTGGGGGAATCTATGAAAATAATACACTATTGTTACCTGTGCAAAAAAACCTGACATTTTCCGCAATTAAAAGACATTTTCGCCCTTGAAACTTAAAAATCGATTTTCTCAAAAACTATAAGGTCTTTTTGAAAAAAAAAATTTTCCTCTTATTCCCACTGATTCCCTTAATATACCCTGGGAATTTGGTGTTCCTAAACTTTAAGCAGGCTTTGCTATTAACCGTTAAAGTCGGCGGGTTTTTAAATGTTTACATTTTTCCTTTGAAACTTTAACATCGATTTTCTCAAAAACTATAAGGTCTTTTTGAAAAAAAAATTTTTCCTCTTATTCCCACTGATCCCCTTAATATACCCTGGGAATTTGGTGTTCCTAAACTTTAAGCAGGCTTTGCTATTAACCGTTAAAGTCGGCGGGTTTTTAAATGTTTACATTTTTCCTTTGAAACTTTAACATCGATTTTCTCAAAAACTATAAGGTCTTTTTGAAAAAAAAAATTTTCCTCTTATTCCTCCTGATCTCCTTAATATATTCTCCAAATTTGAGGCTCTTAGCATTTAAGGGGGCTTTGCTATTAACCCTTAAAGTCGGCAGCTTTTTTATATTATACTGAGCGTTACGGTTTAACGCGAAATTACGGTAGCGTTTAATGCGAAATTACGGCATGATACGACTGTAATGCGAAAATTACGCTTACGCGAAATTTCGCGAAATCCTTCTTCATTACGATTATGTACTTACGGCCATAATCGTAATTACACTAATTACGCGAAATTTTGCGAAATCGTAATTAGGTCATTACGCTCATCTCTAGATCCAGGTGCACGCGGGGATGAGCGTGGATGAGCGGGCGGCATAATCGAATGGTACAAAATTACCGTCTATTGCCAATATTACTGTCACACTATGACATCAATCAAGCTAATTAACAATTTAACAATAGTGTAGTGATAGTAGTGAAGGGGTTAATCACTGAACAGCTTTAGGTTTATAACTGTCTCATCATGACAGCCCTCCTTATTATACAGGGGGGCTGGCCAGTGCTCCTTACTGTGATTGGGTGCCAGGGCTTAGGCTGGGAGGCCTCTGATTGGCTTAATGAGGTCAGGTGGGGCTGGCCAGGGTTCCCCTCTGTGATTGGTTGCTAGGGCTTCTGCTGGGAGCCCTCTGATTGGCTCCAGGACATCATCTCCTTAGTTACAGTATTTCGGATCCGGATACCTGCAATATCCGCGGATATCTGTGTTATGCGGCCAAATATCCACAGATAGCTATTCGAATTTCTACAGAAATCCGGAATCCGAATCTGAATCGGATACCTGAAAAAAGTTCGGATATCCGGGTTACCTGGATATCCGGAATCCTGATGAGCAGCCCTGGTTGCCTCATGCTTGCAGTAACTTCTTCCTGTTGCCTCATGCTTGCCGTAGCATCTTCCTGTTGCATCATGCTTGCAGTACCTTCTTCCTGCTGAATCGTGCTTGTGGTAATTTCTTCCTGTTGCCTCATGCTTGCGGTAGCTTCTTCCTGTTGCCCCATGCTTGTGGTAGCTTCTTCCTATTGCCTCATGCCTGCAGTAGCTTCTTCCTGTTGCCTCATGCTTGTGGTCGCTTCTACCTGTTGCCTCATGCTTGTGGTAGCTTCTTCCTGTTTTCCCATGCTTCGGGAGCTTCTTTCTGTTGCCTCATGCAATGCCATCTCATCATCTTTCCATTCCTTCATTCATCTCCAGTTCTCTTCACGGCATAAAATAATGGATAAACTCTGTGTTATAATTCCAATTTGCAGCTGGAAATCTTACAAGCATGTGTGGGTAATCATAAATGTACACATAGGATGATATGGTTAAAACTGTAATTTTTATTTTATCTTTTTAGGATACGGATGCTGCAAAATGCCATCTGCATATGCTGTTTTTCTTCAGATATAACATCAGCAGCGATTTTAGTGAGATATGGGATAGGTGAGAAAGACTCTGCAGAAAACCCATCAACACATCTGTTGTCAGTATTGTTTTTAATATATGCAGCAAACTGGATAGAGCAAAAATAACCCCCCACTTTTGAGCGCAGGCGGTCTGCTGCCTTTTTATAGAACGCCTCGGACCAAACTGAGTAAAATGATAAACGTGGAGCTTGGATAGTCATTTCTCCAAAACATGGATGCATACTGCAAGACTTACAAAGAAACTTTAATGAATACAGTTTAGGTTAATATCACAGATATGCAAATTCTTCCGAGTTGATGCACATTTATGCAATTTTTTAATACAAATGTATGCAGCTTAAAAATGGACCAATCAATTTAAATTGATTGGTCCATGTTCCAAAGTGATCAGAAACAACAACAAGTCTCCCAGAGTGCACTGGGACAGAAGGCTGCACAACTACATAGACAAGGATAAACATTTCTGGGAGGGTGGGGTTACATACCATTTCGTGGGCAGCCCCGTTTCTATGGGTGTGCCAGGCGTGTGACTGCCATGAGTGCTTTGAGGGAGGGGGGAGCCGCGGCCTCACTGTGACTCAGCAGCAGGGAAGGCGGCCTGACTTCTCCCTTTCCCCAGGGCCTCCTTCCATGCCCCCCCCCCCCCCTCCGCTGCAGAGTGAGCGCAGGGAAGCCTCGTATTGAGCAACTCACCTCCTTTCAGCTCCAATCGCTGCTGGTCTCCTCTGCATGGAAGCGTATACACTCTCTACTTCCTACTAATCAGAAAGAAGAGAGTGTATACACGGCTATGCAGAGGAGACCAGTAGCAAGTGATCGGCGATTGGAGTGGGAAAGAGGTGAGTTGCTCAATACGAGGCTTCCCTGCGCTTACTCTGCAGCGGAAGGGGAGAACGGAGGGTGGCCCTGGGGAGAGGGAGGGAGAAGTCAGGCCGCCCTCCCCATGGCTGAGTCCATGAGATGGGGGGGGGGAGGGTACCTATACCTAGCTCCTAGCTAACATATACTGGATGCACCTATACCTAGCTACCTATACTGAAAGCACCTATACCGAAGGCCCCTATTATTATTATTATTATTATTATTTAGTATTTATATAGCGCCGACATATTACGCAGCGCTGTACAGTGTATATATATATCTTGTCACTAACTGTCCCTCAAAGGAGCTCACAATCTAATCCCTACCATTGCCATATGTCTATATTATGTAGTGTAAGTACTGTAGTCGAGGGCCAATTTTAGGGGGAGCCAATTAACTTATCCGTATGTTTTTTGGAATGTGGGAGGAGACCGGAGTGCCCGGAGGAAACCCACGCAGACACGGAGAGAACATACAAACTCTTTGCAGATAGTGCCCTGGCTGGGATTCGAACCAGGGACCCAGCGCTGCAAGGCGAAAGAGCTAACCACTACGCCACCGTGCTGCCCATACCTATACCTAGCTACCTATACCTATACCTATACCAAAGGCCCCTATACCTAGCTACCTATACTGAAGGCACCTATACCTAGCTACCTATACTAAAGGCACCTATACCTAGCTACCTATACTGAAGGCACCTATACCTAGCTACCTATACTAAAGGCACCTATACCTAGCTACCTATACAAAAGGCACCTATGCCTAGCTAACCTATACTGGCTGCACCTATACCTAGCTACCTATAATGAAGGCACCTTTACTTAGCTACCTATAATGAAGGCACCTATACCTAGCTAACTATACTGGGAACAACTATACCTAGCTACCTTTACTGGGAGCACCCTAATACAAAAAAATACAACAATAATGGAAAAAAATCATTATTTGTCAGTTTTAAGCCATTATAATTTTAAAATTAAACATCCTCCTGTGGATAAAACCAACACATTTTATTTGCCCAGTTGTCCCGATTATTAAACCGTTTAAACTTTGTCCCTACAAGTGTGTTTTTTTTTTTTTTGGGGGGGGGGGGGTGGAAGTGTAATTTATTAATTGTATTATTATTGTGTATGGTACATATTATGTATGTGTCTGTGTGTGCAGTATACTTTTTGGCCACAAGATGGTGAAGATGGTGAACACTCTTCCGTTATAGGAAGTGATCACTTTTTTTTTACATTCTGTTAACTCTGACAGTTTCTTGTTTTATGAATGGATGTGGCCGGTGTTCGCGGTCGCGTCCATTCACTCCAGGCAGTGCGATTGGGTAGAGGACCTCTTCCCCAATCACTTAGCACAGGAACCCGACTGAAACGGTGGCGGGAGCGGCGCGCACACGTGCGGAGCGGCGGCGGGAACACGCGACGTATTAAAACGTCATGTTGCCGTTAATAGGCTAAAGCACGACATTTTAATACATATGGTTGTCATTAAATGGTTAAAGTGAACCAGAGATGAAATAAAGAAAAGCTTTTATACATACCTGGGGCTTTCTCCAGCCCCATCCACCTGGATCGCTTCCACGCCGCCATCCACCGCTGCCTGCAACTACGAGAACCGGCTCCCTGCTCTGCCGTCAGTCGGAGCCGGGCTACACAGGAGAAGCGCACCCTCTACGTATCTCTCTAGCAGCTGCTGGAGAGATACGCAAAGTGCGCATTTCTCCTACACTAGACTGGCTCCGACTGACGGAAGAGCGGGGAGCTAGTTCTCATAGTTGTGGGCAGCGGTGGATGGCGGCGTGGGAACGATCCATGCGTATGGGGCTGGAGGAAGCCCCAGGTATGTATAAAAGCTTTTCTTTATTTCATCTCTGGCAGCACTGGAAAGTGTAATGGTTAAGGGCTCTGCCTCTGACACAGGAGACCAGGGTTCGAATCTCGGCTCTGCCTGTTCAGTAAGCCAGCACCTGTTCAGTAGGAGACCTTAGGCAAGTCTCCCTAACACTGCTACTGCCTATAGAGCGCGTCCTAGTGGCTGCAGCTCTGCCGCTTTGAGTCCGCCAGGAGAAAAGCGCAATATAAATGTTATTTGTCTTGTCTCTTTAAGTTACCTCTTCTGTAGTTATTTTCACACGCAGTTAATTAACAGCCGGTCTTTACCTTTAGAATTCTGGAGTTATTTTCAGGATTGAAGAGCTAACTTTAGAGATCTCACCTTAACTTATAGACAGAAGAGTTAACTTTAGGTTTGCCTGATGTAAAATGTGTCCTGACTCCTGAATACTACATGCCTTATCACCATGGTGATCACTATAGAAACATTATTAAAGACAGGTGTTAACCTTAGTGAATTGAGGCCAAATCTTTCCATTTCAATTTGCAGTCATCTTAAGCCTGGTACACACTTTCAGTTATGACTGGCCCATCACTGAACAATTTTACTAATTCCATGTATTATGAGGGTTACATACACCCTACCGGATCCGATTCGGGTATCCGGATCCGACCTTGCGGATATCCGAGTGAATTCGGATATCCGACCAAATTACCCGCGGGTACCCGACCTATTCGAGTATCCGGATAGAAAAAACGGAAGTGCCCTTTAAATAGGGGTTTTTAGCATCATGTTTTTCTTTTAAAGGGAAACACTAATTTATTATTTGGTGGACATAAAATGAAAAAAAAAGCTGTCAATTAACATCAGGACTAGGTTCCAAACAGCGGTCGTGCAGCAGCCCACATTGTGTCCAAAGTCCAATCGCACAACTGGGACATGACAGTTTTCAGCCCAGACACCTCCAAAAAATGACACCGCAATTGTGTTTTGGGTTGAATATAGGTGGTGGTATCAGCAGCAGTGGCCTGTGGCACCGTGGCGGTGGGAGCCAGCGCCAGCTTGCTTCAGCCTCTTGAACTCCTCATGCTCAACAACATGTTTTTTGGCCAGATGGGTGATGAAGCTGGAGTTGCCATACTTGTAGGGGTCACAACCTCTGCTCATCTGTAGTTTGCACACATTGCATATGGCAAACTTGCTGTCCAATGAGGGCAGAGTGAAAAACCGCCAGATTCGGGAGGTGAAGATTCCCCTGCGGCCTGAATGGGATGCTGCAGCGTTTCTCCCTGTGGCGGTTGGGGGTTGAGTGGTGCGGCTGGTGGTAGCGGCAGAAGGATGTGGTGGGTCCCGCATTCCACGGCCACTGTCTGCAATGCTGATCCTCCGTGCCAAACCCACCGACGCATTCTCCTCCTCAGAGTCAGAGCTGACATCCCCATCCTGTGGATGGTAGTCACGGTCCTTCATCCCATCATCAACATCATACCCCCCTCCTCAAAACCCAGAACATCCTCCTCAAACTCCTTGCGGCTAACAGCCCTGAGTTCAATCGTGGCGCCTGGAGCGAAAAGCTCGCTGACTGTGGGTAGGCTGCCCGCTGGGGTCGACACTGACACGGCAGACCTTCTGAGGGTGGCCGTAATGTTGCTCCCTGTCCTCTTGCCCTTACTGCCCCTCCCCCAGCTGCCTGTGCCAGCAGACATAGTACAACTTATAAACAGCGGCTCGATTGATAAGGTACATCGTAGAAACCTCGCTCCGTGTAGATGGGGCTTTAAGCAGAGAGAAATAAGAAAAGGGGATACATGGCAGTGACTGCCATCCAGATAACTAGATATTAAGGTGTTGGGGCCCTGGGGCGCCTCTTAGTCTAATAGCAATCAGTGTGTGATGGCTGGGGTGTGAGGGATGGAGGGGCCTCGTAGTCTAATAGCAATCAGTGTGTGACGGCTGGGGTGGGAGGGATGGAGGGGCGCACTTTGGTGTCTCTGCCTTGGGGGTTGGAAGACCTTGTCCCAGCTCTGGCTTAGATTGCACTTCCCTGCGACCATGGTAACAGTGCTCTGTTTGGAGTTCTGTTCCCAAGAGAGACTGCCCACAAACCAGCATCTTGCTTAGTATAAACTTCAGAGCGCTGGACCCTTGTTACTTATTTTCAACACGTGGGCCTGTCCACTGACTGGCAGCCATCTTTGACACTCTTGCGTACCAACTAATGTTAGGAAGACGGTGGAATGACTGTGTTTTCTATGTACATTGAAACAAGGTAAGAAAACTGAAATAACGTGTGCTACGGATCTTTGCAGTACACAGAGCCGAACTGAGAGCCAAACTGAATGCATTGATTTTTTCTCAACAAAACTGTAATTTCTCCTTAAAGACTGGATATTTGTCTGCGCCCATCTTTATGGCTGACTTTACTATCGAATATCATTATTTTCCAAATATCTCACCGCAGGTTTCCCTTCTTCCGATAGCTTTATTGCTAAATGGGCTATTTCACTAAGTCATTACCGCAGCTCTGTGGCACGCTGAATACAAACATCCCTTAACTATTTTGTTTATTCACTCTTAATTATTTCCTGCAAAGGTAAGCAACTTGCCCGGGCGGGATTTAAGTCATATCAATTTAGCACCTTTTCAATTACACCAGCTGAAGCGTTGTATTTATTTCTTATTTTTTTCTGGATAAAGTCCAGGTTGTCCAAGACTGACTATCTTTAAAGTGGACCTGAACTCTTGCACAGGATAGAAGGAAAACAGAGAGAAATACACCCTGTATGTATTTACAGAGTTATGCCTGTCTAATCCTCCCTCCTCTGTGACTAATCACAACAGTAATTTGATCTCTCAGCTGAGTCAGTTGGCTGCCTTGCAGAGCATCTAATTTGTAAACACAGGATGTTAACCCTGTGTCTGCTTCCATAAAAGCAGGAAGTAGACACACTGTAGATTTATTGCAGGATTTATATCCGCTGTTACAAAGAAATGTTTTTTCTGTAAAGGTTATAATGCTGTTGCTTATCTTTTAGAGCAGAGAGGAAGTTCTGAGTTCAGGTCCGCTTTTAAGGAAACCTGCGTTAGCGGAATTAAGGAGAGGGCTATTAGTAAATACCTTTTACAAATTTTACTAGCACAGCTGTTTCTTAAAGGAAATGTCAGGCATTTTAAAGAAAATGAGATCTACTTACCCGTTGCTTCCTCTAGCCGACCTCTCCGGGTCGGCATTTGTAACGGAGGGGACCCCAGGAGGCCGGCTGGGAGCAGAGCTGCGGTGAGGGACACGTAGCCTTCCAGGGGCCGGAGGAAGCCCCAGGTAAGTAGATCTCATTTTCTTTAAAATGCCTGATATTTCCTTTAAAGAGCCTATTCAGTGTAAAACAAACATTCCACGCATGCGCTTTCTCTTCCAACTTACTCCCTGAGCACCGTGTGCGCTGATTTCCGGCATGCAGAGGAGTGCCTCGGACCCGTGCAGGAGAGCAGCGGCAGTGTGCAGGAGAGCAGCGGCAGTGTGCAGGAGTGCAGAGGCAGTGTGCAGGAGTGCAGCGGCAGTGTGCAGGAGAGCAGCGGCAGTGTGCAGGAGAGCAGCGGCAGTGTGCAGGAGTGCAGCGGCAGTGTGCAGGAAAGCAGCGGCAGAGTGCAGGAGAGCAGCGGCAGCGTGCAGGAGAGCAGCGGCAGCGTGCAGGAGAGCAGCGTCAGCGTGCAGGAGAGCAGCGGCAGCGTACAGGAGAGCAGCGGCAGTGTGCAGGAGAGCAGCATCAGTGTGCAGGAGAGCAGCGGCAGCGTGCAGGAGAGCAGCGGCAGCGTGCAGGAGAGCAGCGGCAGTGTGCAGGAGAGCAGCGGCAGTGTGCAGGAGAGCAGCGGCAGTGTGCAGGAGTGCAGCGGCAGGTGCAGGAGAGCAGCGGCAGCGTGCAGGAGAGCAGCGGCAGCGTGCAGGAGAGCAGCGGCAGTGTGCAGGAGAGCAGCGGCAGTGTGCAGGAGAGCAGCGGCAGTGTGCAGGAGAGCAGCGGCAGTGTGCAGGAGTGCAGCGGCAGTGTGCAGGAGAGCAGCGGCAGAGTGCAGGAGAGCAGCGGCAGCGTGCAGGAGAGCAGCGGCAGCGTGCAGGAGAGCAGCGTCAGCGTGCAGGAGAGCAGCGGCAGCGTGCAGGAGAGCAGCGGCAGTGTGCAGGAGAGCAGCATCAGTGTGCAGGAGAGCAGCGGCAGTGTGCAGGAGAGCAGTGGCAGTGTGCAGGAGAGCAGCGGCAGTGTGCAGGAGAGCAGCGTCAGAGTGCAGGAGAGCAGCGGCAGTGTGCAGGAGAGCAGCGGCAGTGTGCAGGAGAGCAGCGGCAGTGTGCAGGAGTGCAGCGGCAGTGTGCAGGAGAGCAGCGGCAGAGTGCAGGAGAGCAGCGGCAGCGTGCAGGAGAGCAGCGGCAGAGTGCAGGAGAGCAGCGGCAGCGTGCAGGAGAGCAGCGGCAGCGTGCAGGAGAGCAGCGTCAGCGTGCAGGAGAGCAGCGGCAGCGTGCAGGAGAGCAGCGGCAGTGTGCAGGAGAGCAGCATCAGTGTGCAGGAGAGCAGCGGCAGTGTGCAGGAGAGCAGCGGCAGTGTGCAGGAGAGCAGCGGCAGTGTGCAGGAGAGCAGCGGCAGTGTGCAGGAGTGCAGCGGCAGAGTGCAGGAGAGCAGCGGCAGAGTGCAGGAGAGCAGCGGCAGCGTGCAGGAGAGCAGCGGCAGCGTGCAGGAGAGCAGCGTCAGCGTGCAGGAGAGCAGCGGCAGCGTGCAGGAGAGCAGCGGCAGTGTGCAGGAGAGCAGCATCAGTGTGCAGGAGAGCAGCGGCAGTGTGCAGGAGAGCAGCGGCAGTGTGCAGGAGAGCAGCGGCAGTGTGCAGGAGAGCAGCGTCAGAGTGCAGGAGAGCAGCGGCAGCGTGCAGGAGAGCAGCGGCAGCGTGCAGGAGAGCAGCGGCAGCGTGCAAGAGAGCAGCGGCAGCGTGCAAGAGAGCAGCGGCAGTGTGCAGGAGAGAAGCGGCAGCGTGCAAGAGAGCAGCGGCAGTGTGCAGGAGAGCAGTGGCAGTGTGCAGGAGAGCAGTGGCAGTGTGTAGGAGAGCAGCGGCAGCGCGCAGGAGAGCAGCGGGAGCGTGCAGGAGAGCAGCAGGAGTGTGCAGGAGAGCAGCGGCAGCGTGCAGGAGAGCAGCAGGAGTGTGCAGGAGAGCAGCGACAGTGTGCAGGAGAGCAGCGACAGTGTGCAAGAGAGCAGCGGCAGTGTGCAGGAGAGAAGCGGCAGCGTGCAAGAGAGCAGCGGCAGTGTGCAGGAGAGCAGTGGCAGTGTGCAGGAGAGCAGTGGCAGTGTGTAGGAGAGCAGCGGCAGCGCGCAGGAGAGCAGCGGGAGCGTGCAGGAGAGCAGCAGGAGTGTGCAGGAGAGCAGCGGCAGCGTGCAGGAGAGCAGCAGGAGTGTGCAGGAGAGCAGCGACAGTACGCAGGCAGCAGTAGGATTTGTGCCTATGCTGGAGAGGGCTGCTAGTGCAAGGAGGATAAAGTCCTGCACAAGCGGATCCATGCTGCTGTGCAGGCCAGGGCTGTAGTTTGCTCCTGCGCCCTCAAGCACCATATTCAATATTATAGCCGAATATTTTCAAAGGGTCCAAGTACAAGAACGGAGGGGCGTTAGAAGTGGACTATCCAGAGGTTTCTCTCTACTAAGTTAAGTATTTTTTAATTTTTTTCGCTTCAGGTACACTTTAAAGAGGAACTTTGACCAAGGATTGAAGTTCATCCCAATCAGTAGCTTTCCCAAGAGAAATCATTACCTTTTCTCAAATAGATCATAAGGGGGGTTTATATGTCAGTGTGATGTCAGCACCATGGTCCTGCCAGTTTCCTGTCTGTGAACCTCATTGCATTGTGGGAAATAATGTCTTTTTCCAACAATTTCTCCCTCTCTGTGCAACTCTCAGTAAAGAACATTCTGTATAGATCACCCGGCAGAACTAAAGATGTCACCACCTGTGATACATTTTAGAATGTAAATCAGGGAGGAGAAATGATTTTACAATGGGCAAACACTAACTATATAATCTATAAATGAATATTGTAAACAAAAAAATTATGTCATTTTCACTACAGTTCCTCTTTAACAAGTACATCGGTGTTTGTGAAACAATTTTCCAATTTTTTATACAGCCTTTCTGGAGATGCCAAGACTCAAGGAGGACTAGATAATAATAATAATAATAATAATAATAATAATAATAATAATAATAATACCTACATACAGTACATACATAGTCACAATTTACTTAAAGGAATACTATCGAAAATGACAATGTACAAATAATGTCTAAGTAGCTGTGTAAACATTTTCCTACTTTTCATGTTAAATATCAGAGGCAAAAGCTGTAATTTATTGAGGGTAGGATTTAGCTATATTGGGACAAATCAATTGCAGAAGGGGTGTCTGCTTCAATACACAGCCAGAGTTGTATATCAAACTACAGAAAGCAAATATCAACCATATCAAACTCTGAAAGCAAAAACAGTATGAAAAAGCTGTGACAATTAGTTATATTTCCTCTGCTCTCTTCAGACACCTCAGTCAGAAACACAGGACACAGGAGCTGCAGCTCTTGGGAGCTCTCTCTCTGTCACACACAGAGCTACACATAGAGTTACCTGATCAAGTGTGAAATTTCCCCTCTCCTCATGGCTCAGTCAGCCCTCAGTTTTGGCATAAGTAAACTTTGAAAGTATTTTGCTAACAGTAAACAAATAAGTTGCTACTAAAATGTATACTCCAGTACTTAGCAGCACTTCCCAAACAATTCCTGTCTCAATTGAAAAAAATATGTGAATCGCTAGTATTCCTGTACACAATCTAATTTAACCATAATTTCGGGCAGCACAGTGGCATTGTGGTTAGTGCTCTCGCCTTGCAGCACTGGGTCCCCGGTTCATATCCCAGCCAGGTCAACATCTGCAAGGAGTTTGTATGTTCTCCCCATGTCTGCGTGAGTTTCTTCTGGGCACTCAGGTTTCCTGCCACATCCCAAAAACATACAGATAAGTTAATTGGTTTCTCCCTAAAATTGGCCCTAGACTACAATACAAACACTACACTATATAGACATAAGACTATTGTAGGGATTAGATTATGAGCTCCTCCGAAGAACAGTTAGTGACAATATACTCTGTACAGCGCTGCATAAAATGTCGGTGCTATATAAAATACTGAAATAAATAAGTATAAAAAATAAGCATCCCCCAATGTCAAACAATGGCAAGTTCAGTTCCGTTACACCTTGCAGTCCGCACCGCATAAACCTGCATGCCATTATCATCCTGACACGGACAAACAGTAGCATTACCTCTAAAATAAATGTATATGATGACGCTGTACCCAAGCTATAAAATGTTCTGTGCTCACCTGATGTTTTATACACCTCGGAACACAATAAGCGTAAGTGCAGCGCTACATTCCTCTGGAAGACAGGACATGATTGGCTGGATAACATCGGTGGACATAATGCATTGTGCAGCTATACAATGCCCAAACTGCAGCTTAACCACTTTACCCCCCCAGTGCTAAATTTCTCCGTCCCTCTGCGCACTGCTTCACCCCCAGGGACGGAGAAAGGCGCACTTGTTTGTTTACTGGCTGGGAGTGGGCGGGGACCTCGCGCGCACACTCCAGCCAGCCAGCACAGCAGGTGACTAATTGGATGTTAGGAACAAGCATTCCTAAATCCAATTAGACGCGCCGATTGCGGACACAATGGAGACTGCTTCAAACAGAAGCAGTCTCCATTTATAACAATGAAATGTAAACAAATGTGCAGCGCGCGATCGTGCGCCCCCGCGCGCGTGCACACCCCCCCGCTCTGCAGTGCAATGATTGGTTATGGGGACCCCAGTCCTCAATAACCAATCATATCACAGAAAAAAAATCAATGGAAGCAGCGCTGCAAAGTACAAATCGCGCTGGTGCTTCAGGGGTAAAACCCCTCCGTTGTGAAGTGGTTAATATTGAACATGCCATTCCTTTCTGTGTGGAAGCTAAAAGGACAAAGCGTAACGCTGACTGGTTAGCAAAGTGCCGTTTCTTAGACTTCTTCCCTACGGACTTCAGACTACGGGTGTCACAACAGGCGCTTGTATCATGGCAGATTCTCTAGTTATCGCTAGTCTGTGTGCAAGCACTCCTAAACTGTCCGAAGGAGGTATTGCTCCCCAAACAGAGGGCGTACGTATGTACCACTGGGCGCAGGGTGAGCAGAATAACAGCTCACCATACTGCTGCTAAAATACCCAGCCAAAGCTCAGGTACAAAATTATATTCTTACATAAAGAGAGGAAAGCCTCAGGATCCTATTAAGTTTTTCTTTGGTGCTGTGATGTCCCCGTTGCTGAGCAAACTCCACCCCCCCTAACGCCCCCCCCCCCCCCCCCCCAGATTGTCAACAAGGCATTTTCGCTAATCATATCATGGCCGCGCACCTTCTCTTCCTTCAGCGTGGCTGCACAAGCTCGCATGCACAGCATCAGAGGCGCCCACACTCTGTCCCCTATGCTATCAAGGCATTTTGTATGGACCCGAGGAAGCAGGTAATGACCTGTGAAACGCGTTGTCAGATTGCTTTTTGGATAAAAACTTTTTTCCAGTTGAACTGGTGTCTATATCCTCAAGAGAGGTAAGCAATGACCTCTGTTTTTATTATATCATTTTTTATTTGTATTTTAAAATTTTAAAATAGAACACACATTGGGCACCTCCATTTTACCCATTACCGCATGCACAGTAAGCAGGAACCATAGGCTCCATGCTACTGCGCATGCGTTGCACGTCCGCACTTGTAGCACAGGAGGAGTGCGGCCCTGATGTGGAGGGGGGCCGCGCATAGCGAAGGGGGACATCGGACCACCAAGGGAAGCCTCAATAGAATCCTGAGGCTTCCCATTTTTCAGATTAATATCTTATTTTAAACCCGAGGATTGGCTCAGGATGGCTTTATAGACTATTCCCCCTCTGAGTCGTAGTAGTTGGATGGATAAGTAATTTGGGGTCCCGCGATAGCCAGATCCCCAAATTATCCTTGTGAGGGTCGTGTATAGCACTAGTGCTATAGCCACGCCCAGTTTCGGCACTCTGCGCAGAGCACCGTGCGTCAAAACCACCTGCTTCAAACACAGGAGCCTCAAGCCAGGGTTGTTCCTCTGATTAAATTTTTTTTGTCTTAGGTCCCAACTGTCCCTCTATTGGAGGGACAGTTTCTCTTTGGGAGCCCTGTCCCTCTTTCCTCCTCATTTGTCACTCTTTCAGGACTTTGTTCCTCTTTCTATGTAAATATATATTCCTCTACCAGTGATGATCGTAATGAGCTAATTACCATTACGCAAAATTTTGCATACATTTTCGCAGTTACGCTTATATGTAATTACGATTTGTAAATTCAATTGATTTCATATAGTAATTTGTAATTTCGCCTAAAATTTTGTGTAATTGTTGCGTCATTTCGTGCCGACTTTGGCAGTGAATAGCAGACCCCCGTACATGCTATTGACACCAAAATTGCTACATATGTTAAGGAGAATTGTGGGTGCAAGCCAAAAAATGTTTTTCCAAAAACACCTTAAAGTTTTTGAGAAAATCAATTTTAAAAATGCAAAGAAAAAATGGCTTTTAATCTTAAAAAAATGACAGTTTAAAAACCATTTTTCTTTGCACATTTAAAATCGATTTACTCAAAAACTTCAATGGGCTTGATTTACAAAGCGGTGCTAACCTACTTAGCACGTCTAAAGTCTTTAGACGCGCTAACCAGGGTGCTAATTAGGTTAGCACCGGATATCTCAATCAGATCGCACGCTAATTTTGTGCGCACAAAGTTTTACGCGTGCAAAGTTTTACGCGCGCTAAGTCCCATAGGCTTTAATGGGCACTTCGCGTGGAGCGCCCTGCGCGTAAAGTTTTTTTGCGCGCGTAAAGTTTTATGCGCGAAAAGCTTGTTTAGACGTGCTAAGGGGGTTTTCACAGGCGTGCTAACAGTTAGCACTGCTTTGTGAATCAAGCCCAATTTCTTTTTGAAAAATTTTTTTTACTTGTACCCAATATTCTCCTTAACATATGGACCAATTTTGGTAGCAATATCATGTGTGGGGGCTTTGATATTAACCGCCGGCACAAAATTTTGCAAAATAGTGCGAAAATTACGCAAAAAAAAATTGAACAAAATTATGAAATAGTAGTACTTCATACTTTTGTTCAAATTTTTTTTTTTGCGTAATTTTCGCGCTATTTTGAAAAATGTTGTGTACGATATTAATTACGATTTTCCCTGAAATTTCGCATTACGATTACGATGCGTAAATGCGAATTTCAATGCGAAATTTCAGCCCACCACTGTTCTCTACTATAAAATGTTTGATTGACTCTAAACTTTATTCCCATCCTTTAAAGTGATATATTACTAATGTTAATATAAAAGAAAATGAAGCAGGATAGAAAGGACCAGTGTGGTTTGAATTGTAAAACATATTTTTCTTATGAAATCTTTATAGTATGCGTGACTAGGGGTGGGGCAGGGGCACGATCAGGGTGTGGCAGGGGTGTGGCTTAAGTGTCCCTCTTTTTCATCTCAAAAAATTGTGAGGTATGTTTTTTATTTATACAGCACCAACATCTTCCACAGCACTGTACATAGTGCAAAACCATACAGCAATGGGGATCATAGATATGGTACATGATCAGTTCAACACTCTGTATTAGGACAACCAGTACAAATTCATTCAATTGATATACAGTTAAGTTTGAAAACCTCGCCAATACTGGTACATGTTCTTTGGATAAGATATATAGCTTGTGTGTGTCACTGCTCAGGCACACTCAGATAATTGTTCCTGGCCAGAAGCTGCAGCCTGGAAAATGCTGCTGGCAGGAGAGAATGGACAGCCAGGATCCAAAATGGCCACCAGCTGCAGAAGAGGTGGCACCAGAGCTGTGATGGAAAGAGTGCCCGCCCCCAGAGGGAGTACACACAGAGAGCCTGCAGATGACTCATCTGTTTTTTTGAGCATGCTCAGCACGGAGTGGCAATTGAAGAAACCGGTCTGAAGTGGCTTGAGTTGGGGTATTGCAGTTTTTGGCTGGCTTGGAAGATGCTGAAGCTGTGAGATATGAGGTACTGTGTGAGAGGCTGTGAGAAGATGGAAGCAGTGGCAGCTGACAGGAAAGATAAAAAACAAGTGACACCCATGCTAACCTAGAAATACACATATATAAAGTAGATAAATACTATTTCTAGTTACATAACAGATGTATTGCACTGTCTACATTATGATTTCTGTGAATTTAATAAAGGAAAAGCAGAGAATCCTATTCTAGACAGTTTCCATCTTAGTTACCTTTGACCTCCTGACATAATTTCCTCCCTCACTTTTTTCTTCTCCTCTTGCTAATTGTGTATTAGTTACCCGCCCTCCTCCCAGCACACGGTGTGCAGTGAATTATATACGGACCTAAAGCTGCGAGTGGTGGAGGGGCGGAGTTAAGGACGCGCCACTGCCACTTCCTCCCCACCCATAATTGACTCCAAAACGGGGGCCAAAGGGGTGCTGGAGGGGGGAGGATGGCATTGGAAGGGGGGTTTTAGGGTTAGGTGTCAGCAAGTGGGGGTTAGGTGTCAGGAAGGGGGGTTTTAGGGTTAGGCATCAGGAAGTGTGGGGGGGGGGGTAGGGTTAGGTGTCAGGAAGGGGGGTTTTAGGGTTAGGCGTCAGGGAAGGGAGGGTTTAGGGTTTGGCATCAAGAAGGGGGTCTTAGGGTTAGGGGTCAGGAAGGGGGGGTTTAGGGTTTGGCATCCGGCAGGGGTTGTTTTAGGGTTAGGCGTCAGGAAGGGGGGGGGGTAGGGTTTAGTGTCAGGAAAGGGGGTTTTAGGGTTTGGCATCCAGAAAGGTTTTTTAGGGTTAGGCGTTAGGATGGGGGGTTTTAGGGTTTGGTGATAGGATGGGGGGTTTAAAGGTTAGGCATCAGGAAGGGGGGTTTTAGTTTTAGGTGTCAGGAAGGGGAGAGGTTTAGGGTTTGGCATCCGGAAGTGGGTTTTAGGGTTAGGCGTCAGGAATGGGGGGTTTAGGGTTAGGTGTCAGGAAGGGGGGTTTTAGGGTTTGGCATCCAGAAGGGGGAGTTTTAGGGTTAGAAGTCAGGTTGAGGGGTTTAGGGTTAATCCTCAGGAAGGGGGTTTTAGGCTTAGGCGTCAGGAAGGGGGTGTTTAGGGTTAGGCATCAGAAAGGGAGGAGGGGTTTAGGGATAGGTGTCAGGGAGGGGGGGAGTCTTAGGGTTAGGTGTTAGGAAGGGGGGTTTTAGGGCATCAGGATGGGGGGTTGTAGGGTTAGTCGTCAGGAAGGGGGATTTATAGGCAGTGGCGTAGCTAAGGAGCAGTGGGCCCCGATGCAAGTTTTACAATGGGGCCCCCCCAAGCACTCTATACGTAACAATTGATACGGCGCACCAAAACCTGCCAAGGGCAACTACAGTTTCAGAGGTGCAAGAAAAGGATGGGAAACAGTTTGTTAAGGATTACCACTAATCAAAGTATCTATAGAAGTGATTATTATGAGCACAGGCCCAATACAGAGCTAATACTGTAGTTGAGGGAGGGCCCTTCGGGGCCCCTCTGGCCCAAGGGCCCCGATGCGGTCGCTACCTCTGCAACCCCTATTGCTACGCCCCTGTTTATAGGGTTAGGCGTTGGAGGGAGGGGGATGGTTCTGTGTGACAGTAGGGTTAGGATTAGTTGCAGTATAATATCTGTAATAATTACCAATGTTTTACTATCGTCATTACCATTGTAAATACTTTGGAATCCCAGCTTCTGGTGCTGGAGTTTCGTCTCCCGGCCCCGGCAATCGCAGAGGTTGCGAGGGCAATTGTTACATTGTTAGGCCGCCGTGTTTGAGAATAGCTTTGCGGCCACAAAGGAGTCAGCAGAAAACAGAAGCCTTCACAAGAAAAGACTCCTGCTTCAGAAATAACTCCATAAAGGGAAATGTTCTCACAAAATGTACATGCAGACTTCACATCCGCTTTTAGGTAAATTATGTGACAAATTAGACACAGGGCTCGAGAAAGGGGACATTTCAATACTCTGTAAAGAAAACACTAAGCTGTGAGTCCTCCTGGGTAATAGACATCGCTGTATATCCACCAACAACAAAAAAGAGGACAGAAGTTAATAGCTTTGAGAGGAAGAAAAAAAATCTGGCATCGCAGAACAAACTGAAAGGTTAAAGAAGGACATTTTCGCTCGCAGAGGCAGTTTAGGGACTTTGGGAAAAAGCGAGATTTATAGAGATAGGTTTTAGAAATTTACGGATGGGTTTTACAACATGATAGTCAGGAGTGGAAAACTGAAGAAGAGCAAAACACCCAGGAGGGAAACAGGGGGAAGGTTTTGTATAAATATCTCGCACAAAATCTGTTCTCGCTGCAGATCGACTGCGCAAACAGAAACGTGTTTTCCCCGCATTGGATGAGGTTTGCACACAGTGGCGTAACTACAATTGTATGTTCACATTCACAACTCTCCCCTCCCCTTGGTGCTCGTCATGGCCTTGGGGCCCGTCTCACAAGCGTCATACAACAAGTGTGGCTATCCTGATCTTCTCACCCACAACAAGTGTAGTCACAAAACACCTGATCTGAAGTATCAGATCAAGGGCAGGATAGTAGTTGGGGCGCTCCCACACCTCTGGGCCGCTCACCCCTAGGTACACCCCTAGGAGAGGACAAGGCCGGATTTGTACTCTTTACCGCCCTAAGCTACTGTCATCAGCCGCCCCCCTTCAGTATAGTAGCCTGATGACCCCCAAGTATAAGTAGCCAGATGACCCCTCCCCCTTTCCCTCCAGTATAGGTAGCCAGATGACTCCTTTAACCACTTTACCACCAGCGGTGCGGATATCTCCGTCCCTTTTTCCACCCTGTCAACACCAGGGACAGAGATATCCGCACCTCCTGCCACTGTCCACGCTCCCACTCGCTCGTGCGCGTGCCCCCCATGCTGCCACCCGCTCACCCGGAGATCAATGAACGGGAAAAACGTTCCCGTTCGTTGATCTAAGCCCCCCGCAATGATCGGCTGCTTCTGTGAGAAGCAACGCGATCATTGTGAAAAAAAAAAAGTTTCCCAGCCTCATAACACTTCCTGCAGGCGTACTTCCTACGCGTGTAGGTTGCAGAAACAAAAAGTTACTGTGGCCATCTTGTGGCCAAATAGTAAAACTTCACCCTAAAGCATTTTTCATATACAAATACATTAGTTTTACACTCATTACCTCCCACGCTCCCTAATATTTTTTTTTTTTTTTTTGTAATTAAAAAAAAAAAAATTACAATAAGAAAAATACATAAATAGTTACCTTAACCTCCCTGGCGGTTAATTTTTTTTTCTAATTGAAAAAATCCTTTTTTTAAAAAAAAAAAATTTTTGTTTCATGTAAAGCTACCAGAGTGGTAGCTACATGAAACACCACTAGAGGGCGCATGTGGCCCTCTAGTCCGATCGTCGCCAGCATCTATAGCAAACAGGGGAACGCGTATATAACGCGTTCCCCTGTTTGGCTTCTCCTGTCGCCATGGCGACGATCGGGATGACGTCATGGACGTCAGCCGACGTCCTGACGTCAGGCACACCCGATCCAGCCCATAGCGCTGCCCGGAACTCATTGATCCAGGCAGCGCAGGGCTCTGGCGGGGGGGGGGGGCCCTCTTCAGCCGCTGCGTGCGGCCGATCGGCGATCAAGCTGTGCGCGCGGCTAGCAAAGTGCTGGCTGCGCGCACAGCAATTTACAGCACACAAATCGCCCCACCAGGGGCTGAGATCTCCCCCTGTGCGGCATAGCCCGAGCTCAGCTCGGGCTTACAGCCAGGGAGGTTAAGGACTGAACTTTTTAAATATTTATGTCAACAGGGTATAACACTGTTACTTTATAAACTATGGGCTTGTAATTAGGGATGGATGCAAAACTGAAAAAAATGCACCTTTATTTCCAAATAAAATATTGGCGCCAAACATTGAGATAGGGACATAATTTAAACGGTTTTATAACCGGGACAAATGGGCAAATAAATTTCATGGGTTTTAATTACAGTAGCATGCATTTTTTAAAAACTATAATGGCCAAAAACTGAAAAATAATGAAATTTTTCCCACATTGTTTCCTATTTACCCATTAAAACACATTTAGAATAAAATAATTCTTGGCATAATGTCCCACCTAAAGAAAGCCTAATTGGTGGCGAAAAAAACAAGATATAGTTCATTTCATTGTGATAATTAATGATAAAGTTATAGACGAATGAATGGAAGGAGTGCTGAAAGGTGAAAATTGCTCTGGTGCTCAAGGGGTAAAACCCCTCAGTTGTGAAGTGGTTAATCACTCCTTTTCCCACCCCCTTTCAGTATAGGTAGCCAGCTCGCCTTCACACCCCAGCAGCCATCAGTGTCACTCATTTCTCCCCTGGTCTCCAGTGCAGAAGCTTCCTCTTCCTCTCCTTCTCCAATGCTGCCCAAGTCCAGATCTGCCGGCCACAATGCAAAGGTGCAGAGAGAGTGAGGTGGCTGCTGCACAGGCAGCTAGCAGCAGAGCTTGCAAATGCTGCACCAGTTTAGCCTGCTGCTTAGGTGCCCTTGCACTTTCATCTCCCATTCATTCGCCAATAACTTTACCACTACTTATCACACTGAAATGATCTATATCTTGTTTTTTCCGACACCATTTAGGCTTTCTTTGGGTGATACATTTTGCTAAGAATGATTTTATTCTAAATCCATTTTAACAGGAAGATTAAGAAAGAAATGGAACAAATTCATCATTTTTTTGGCCATTATAGTTTAAAATTAGTGCATGCTACCGTAATTAAAACCCATGTGTTTTACTTGCCCATTTGTCCCAGTTATTACACCTTTTAAATTATGTCCCTATCACAATTTATGGTGCCGATATTTTATTTGAAATAAAGGTGCATTTTTTCAATTTGCGTCCATTGCTATTTACAAGCTTATAATTTAAAAAAATATAGTAATATACTCTCTTGACATGCATATTCAAAAAATTCAGACCCTTAGGTAATTATTTATGTTGTTGTTTTTTTCTAATTATAATGTTTTGTTATTTTTTTTTTATTAAAAATTGTATTTGGGTAATTTTTGGTATGGGAGGTAAACAGTTAATTTAAAATGTAATATTATGTGGTTGTTTAATAAAAAATGTGTGTGGGTGTAGTTTTACTATTGGGCTACAAGATGGCCACAGTCAAAAAGTCCTGGAAGTGAAAGTTCTCTCTTCCAGGAAGCATTAGAAGGACTCTGATAAGAGACCCTCAGTTTTTCTGCCGGGGACTTAGACCGATAAATGGGAACTATGTTCCCATTCATTGATCTCGGAGCTATCGGAAGGCGGTGGGATATATCAGTCCAGATAGACGTAAGTAATAACCTAGTCATTCAGATGCTGTGGACATGTGGGCACGAATCCCTGCCCGGTCGGCAGGGTAGCAATCTTCATGGGCCCAATCAGCCATTGGGACAACGTAGAGGACCGGGGCTGCGGCGAGGAACTGAGATGGCTGCGAGGGGCTGGGAGAACCCCCTGGTGAGTAAAAAATAGATTCACTTTTTTACATTGGAAGTCCTTTAAGGAAGTCGATAGTAGAATTTCAGTAACATTACCAATAGTCCACAATTGGCAACATCTCACACCCAAATTAACAAGCACCTCTGTTAAATGTACACCCCTAAAATATCTCTGTGTGTTCCGTCAACATAACCGGCTCTCGCCCCGGCCAGGAAAAGGTCACCCAGCAGTCTAGCTTATAAATACAGCGGAATACATCTGCTTTGTTTGCCAATATGTCTGGCATTACATGGAAGCCAGAGATGGATTACCCCATAGCTGGAAATAATAGTATAATACAGCTCCCCCTCTCCTTACAGACAGGATCGCTTCTCCTGGCACAGCTCACTGTATTCTCCAGCAGACTGTGTCAAAAGTGGGAATCTTCCCCAAGGCAACAAACAATGGCTCGCTTCCTTCCATAGCGAGTGTGGGAAAGCCGCGGCGGGCGGCCGGTGCCAGAATACGCACGCATCATCACCTCCGAGGAGGACATACGCAGAAAATGCATAGAGTGTATTCCAGGAGACTCTGCGTTCTCTCTGCTTACCGTCACAGACGCACCAAAGCCAGAGGACACACTGGCTGACATTATTAACAATGTTACATTTAAAGGGAACCTGGAGTGAGAGCGATATGAAGGCTGACATATTTATTTCCTTTTTAAAAGGAATTGTCAGACACAAAATCAAATGCCACTGTATTCATTATGCAGCCTGGAACCTCACCCTGCATTGAAAACACTCCAATCTAATCAGAAATGTTTCTACTGTAATAAATCTTATCTCAGTCAGACTGGCTCTATTTGGTATATTGCCGATGAGAAGAAAGGTTGTCATGACCCCTCCCACATTTCTGCTCCTTACTGATTGGCTGTGGGCAAGTTCAGTGTGAAGCTGCTGAAATTTGATCTTGCTGTGCTCACATGTTTACAAAGCAAGCTAACTGTGACAGTGCAGATTCTAGGAGGAAAAAAAAGTAAGGGAGGAAATGAAATCAGGATTGGCTTCAGTCAGAAGGAATCAAGGTGGCAAATGCCAGGAACAGAATTCTATTTATTTACTATACAGAATTCGCTGAAATCCAAACGTGGACAGTACAATACATATGTTACGTAAGTAGATCAAGTAGATATCTATTTATATATGTGGGTTTTTTTTCCTGGCGAAGTATGGCTGTCCTCCTGATCTTGTGCCTGCAACTGGTATTGTTTGAAAGGAAATAAATAAAGCAGTTTCCACAGGCCCGGATTTACATCACAGACGGGCGGGCGGATCGCTCAGAGACAGCCGTATCAGTCCGCCGACAGTGCGTACACACGCCGGACTGTCGTTGGAACGCCCACCCAGCGGCAGGTGACGACGGACCCGTCGTTGCCTCCAGTCCGGCGTGTGTACGGACCTTTAGTATAAGGTAGCCAGAGGTGCGTACATCAAAAAAGGGCATCGGGAAAAAAGGGCGCGGGGTGTAAACGATAAGCAGTAATACCGTTTATAAAAATATTGTGTTGTATTTCGTTTACAAATAATGGCTTACAAATTTATAAATCATTAAATAATGTGTATGAAATCGGCAATTGTGAAAACGTTAATCTTCCCTGTTTCAAAAGTGAAACTTATAATTACGTTTGTTAAAAAAACGATAATATATGTTTAATCGGTATAATTGTATATTATTGTGAATAACCTTCATTTATCGTTTCTTCTTATAATAAAATGTGAAAATATTGTTTATAACGATGATATAAATATAACTACGTTCGTAACAAGTGTTGTAAAACATTAGTAAGTATTAGGCATCTTGCACACTGCATGCATTTCCGAATCAGATTCCGCTTTTTAATCGTTTTTTACATCCGATTCCGATTTTTAATCTTTACTGCACACTGCATTTTTTGATCCGTTTTTCTGTTGAATGTATACAGGAAAAATCGGAATTGAAAACCGGAAACGGAATCGGAATCAGAATCGGAAAACGGATTTGCAGTGTACAAGGAGCCTTACTAAAATTTTACTAAAACGTAATACGGCAAGTAGGCAACCACTATCAATGCGTATGTAAGGTTCCCGCTTCTGGGACACTCATTCCTAACGCTGTTCAACCACCCAACACAACGTGTTATTGGCCTGAAGAAGACAGGTCAACAGGCGAAACGCGTTGTCTTCCTTTGAGCAATCAAAAATCTATTCCATTAGTCGGTGTTGTACAAGCTTGTTCACCTAGAGAAGTAGGCCAACCTATTTCTCTTATTTTATTATTTTTAATGCATTTTATTATCCCGGGTCCCTCCACTCACCAGTTGGTTTATTAACAGAAGTTTTGGGTCCCTCCTCTCACCAGTTGGTTTATTAACAGAAGTTCTAACCTAAGGACTCGGTAGTGAACAATAATTGTTGTCTTTTACCCTTTTTTTTACGTTTCTCAGCCAACCCATTGTTACTGGTTTGTCATGGACGATGGTAGTTGAGCATACTGTATGTAGAAGGCTTTACCTAACAGAAAGTGCAATTTCACATTAAAGCAAACCTAAACTGAAAATGAGAAGTCAAAATAGGCATGTACAGGTCATACTTACCTCCTGTGTAGTCTACTCATCAATCTCTTTCTCCTCCCGTACGTCCTGTTGTTCACTGTGATCAATGGAATTCTCTGTCCTCCATTTTGAAAATGTCCGTTAGCCCATAACAGCTTCCTGGTCAGCACACTGTTAAACGGTAATATCACCCACTTAAAGAGGAAATCCAGTGAAAACCTCGGCTTATACGCGGGCCGGCTTATATGTGAGTATATACTCGCATATAATCCGGTCCGTGTATAAGCCGAGGTACCCACTTTTCCCCAGGAAACCCGAGAAAAGTGATTAACTTGCGTATAAGCCCCCTATCCAGTATAGCCCCTCTCCCCATAGCCAGATGTGCCGCAAGGATGATACAGCTGCATCTCAAGACACTGAGAGCCAGCGATTGCCTGATCGTTGCACCGCTGACACGTTGCTTGCATGCTCCGCTCCAAAAGCCAGGGGACACAGGTAGGCTTGAGCAGGGCGTTCTGCACACCATGTTGCAGGGGATGGGGGCACGGACCCAGCAGGGTGCAAGCTGGTAAGAGCAGGATCACTAGTGCAGAATCCCTACGCTCCTCTGCCAGTAACAAAATCTGTTCTGCTCCACTGACTCGCATATAAGCCGAGGGGGTAACTTTTCAGCACATTTTTTTGTGCTGAAAAATCAGGCTTATATGCGAGTATATACAGTAATAAAAAAAGTGCTTAATTTTTACAATAATTATGTATACATGATTTAGTCAGTGTTTGCCCATTGTAAAATCTTTTAAATCCCTGATTTACATTCTGACATTTATTACATGGTGACATTTTTACTGCTGGCAGGTGATGTAGCTGCTGCATGCTGTTTTGGCAGTTGGAAACAGCTGTAAACAGCTATTTCTCACAATGCAACAAGGTTCACAGACAGGAAACTGCCAGGAGTACCACGGTCCTCAGAGTTTCTTGTGGGAGGGGTTTCACCACAAAATTCAGTCATGCAGTGCCCCCTGATGGTCTGTTTGTGAAAAGGAATAGATTTCTCATGTAAAAGGGGGTATCAGCTACTGATTGGGATAAAGTTCAATTCTTGGTCGGAGTTTCTCTTTAAGCCTTAGGGAATGTGGACATTACCTTGCACATCAGTTGTCCTTACAGTTATAACTGACAGCAACTGATATATTTCAGTTCTGACAAAATCTTGTCAGAACTGGAAGGAATCTTTGTAAGAAGTAAATGGTGAGCTTCTGAGAGGATCTGACGGCAAGTATGTACCATATTTTTCGAAATATAAGACGCACTCTTTCTCCCCTAAATATTCTAAAGATACAGAAAAATCAATGCAGAGTGCGCAGGGAAGCTGAATGCCGCTATACATTTCCTGATGCTGCAGCCGCGATCCTACCCATGGCTGTCAGCGATCCTCTTCAGCATCCTCCTTTCCGCCTGGGTACCGTCTTCAGTGGCAGCGGTAGGCAGGGAAGGGACACCGGCCGTCCTACCGCTGTGCAGAGCCGCCAGGGTCCGCTGGGCCATCTTCATAAACACCGCTGGGTTTCGTTGGCTCGCCGCCTCCATACACGCAGTTCAGTGCACTGGCCGCGCACGTGCGCCAGGGGTCATGCATGACATCATGCACCAGGGGTCATGCCCAGCAGACCCCGGCAGCTCTGCACAGCAGTAGGGTGGCCGGTGTCCCTGTCTGCCGCTTCCACTGAAGAGGAACTCGCTGCGGGACCCAGGAGGAAAGGATGATGCTGAAGAGGATCGCTGACAGCCAGGGGGAGGATCGCGGCTGCAGGATCAGGTAATGAATGAAAGTGTATTGTAGTGTAGTTAATTGGAGTGTAGTTTAGTGTAGTGTAGTTAATTGTAGTTTAGTGCAGTGTAGTGTAGTTTAGTTTAAGTGTAGTGTAGTGTATTGCTGTGTAGTGTATTGTACTGTTACTGGTGGGGAAACAGGGCATAGTGTAGTGTAACTGGGCAGTGTAGTGTAGATAGAGTAACTTAGAAACATTTTTTGGGGGATAAAGGTCCATAAGACGCCCCTGCAGTATAGACGCACATCGGTTTAGTTTTTGTTTTTTTTCCTGATTATTGCCCTTTAAACCTAAGTGTGTCTTATATTCTGAAAAATACTATAATATTAATTTGCAGGTACATCATGTGTTTATATTAAATAATATTACAGGTTTCAGGTTCACTTTAAATACGCAAACGCAGAGGAAGCAGTCGCTGAAAGGTCAGTGTGATGGCTAGCTAGCATTGAAACATGGAGCATGCATTTAGGACAGCTAATTCTACCACTGAATGGCCAAGTCTGTGATAAATGTAAAAAGCAAATGCAAAATGTAATTAAGCAACAAAAGGAAAAGTTGATACATTTCTGAATAATATATTAATGTTTTTTTCTTCTTAATCTTCCATTTTTAAATGCAGAAGCAGCAGGCTGAAAATAAGCCCGCATTCACCGGCCGGTCCAGCCAATTAAGCTGCCAGAGGCATGATGGGAGGAGGAGGACAATATATCCGCGAAAATAAAAGCGGCCCATTTATAAATGTAAGAAAATAGAGATAGGAAGTGGATTTGTCACGGCTCCCATCCCGCGGAGAGGAGGACTCGCAATCCCATTCTAATTGTGGATTTGTGAAAGGCTGATTCTTTATTCAGCTCGGGGTAAAATTATCAGCCATTAGCCTTTGTTTTCTGCTCTGCATCTCAAACTAAAGACAGAGTTCTGGCTAATGATAAAGCTGCTGGATTTGCGGAAAAAACAAGGACAATTTCCAAGCGAAATAGCCCTCTCTTCTCAGTGTGTTTAGTTGCACAGTGGTGGGAAGCAGTATGGCCTCTGTTTCTTTGCACTGGATGATTTCTGTTTTTTTTTTTAACATTTAGTATTTATATAGCGCCGACATCTTCCGCAGCGCTGTACAGAGTATATTGTCTTGTCACTAACTGTCCCTCAGAGGGGCTCACAATCTAATCCCTACCATAGTCATATGTCTATGTATCATGTAGTGTATGTATTGTAGTCTAGGGCCAATTTAGGGGGAAGCCAATTAACTGTTCTGTATGTTTTGGGGATATGGGAGGAAACCGGAGTGCCCGGAGGAAACCCACGCAGACATGTTCAGATTTCATATTTTCAGGCTTCGCTTCTTTGGTTCCCGTGTTCTGAGTTATGACATGCCAATAAACCCCCGATTTTAAAAAGAATAGTGTGCATATGCATCAGTGCATGCTTACATCCAGGTCTGTGGAGACTTCCGGCTCCGAATCCTCAGTTTATGAAATCACCGACTCCGACTCCAGGTACCCAAAATTGCTCCAACTCCTCGACTTCGACTCCTTAATTTTTACAAAAGCTATGGATTTGGTTCAAAAATCATCCGACTCCGACTCCTCACTTTATTGAAACCACAACTCTGACTCCAGGTACACAAAATTGTTCTGACTCCAACTCTCCGACTCCTCAGTTATTTTATGAGCAGCGTCTTAGTGTGAGCGGTGCAGGCAATGCCCATTTCAGGTGTGTCCATGTATGCTTACAGCCTTTGTTATGTGCTGTGCCTGGCATTGGCTTTGGAGTTGTGGTGACGTTTGCGTTGTGTATATAGAAATGGAGTAAAAAAAAGTAGCAACACTCAATGTATTCTATTTAAAAAAAGAATAATTTCTTATGATCTTTATTTTACATGATCAGTCAATAAATGACAAAATACCTGTAACGATCTGCTAGTGTATGAGGGCACTAGCAGATAGACAAATATCAGACAATCCCAAGAGGGGAGATGTCTGGCAAACAGTGACAGTAGAAGGCGATACTGTCACTGATACAGATATTAAGAATGGTCAACAGGCAGGGTCGGTAACAGATCTGACATATAAGGTACAAAATCGTCAGTCAATAACAATGTGAGTATACAGGCAGAGGTTGGCAACAGATCAGATGGGCAGTGGTACTGAATCAGAAGGCAAGAGCAAAGTGAGTATTCAGGCAGAGGTCAGCAACAGATCAGATTGGCAGAGGTACAAAATCAGAAGGCAAGAGCAAGGTGAGTATTCAGGCAGAGGTCAGCAACAGATCAGATTGGCAGAGGTACAAAATCAGAAGGCAAGAGCAAAGTGAGTATTCAGGCAGAGGTCAGCAACAGATCAGATTGGCAGAGGTACAAAATCGTAAGGCCAAGAGTAGTCAGAAAAACAGGCAGAAGTCAATACACAGGTAATACAATATATAATAGCTGAGCTAGTATGGAATCCCCGGGGTCCTGCCGGTTCAAGCCACACACGGAATTGACTAAGGTCTGAAGCCTTCACTGTGAAGTGTTAGCTAGAGCAGACAGTGAGCAAGTGTCAAAACAGAGCTTAAATAGCCCGGGTAAGCAGGAAAACACGCCCCCAAACCGCTTGGCCAATCAGGAACCAGAGGTGGAGTCCTGCGTGTCAGCTGACAGCTGTTCAGCTGACCCGCTTCCTTAGAGTATAAGAAGGGCGTCGCTGCCAGTGCATGCGTCCCCCCTCATTTTCAGTCAGAGTATCATGCGACCGGATCCCCGCAGGCATGCTGCTGACATCATTCCTGCCACTGCGGCCGGCCGCACCAGAAGCCCCCGATGCGCTGCAGCGGAGGAAACGGCAACTGAGCTGGTAAGCGCAGGATTACTGACAATACCCTTCACAGTTGTTCAGTGTTTAAAACATTCAAAAAAAAAACTCAACTCAAGCAGTAGCAGCTCCACCCACACAACCTGTGATTAATACCCTCAAGTCAGCTGCTTTAAAGAGAATCTGTAACGTCAAAACGTCCCCTGGGGGGTACTCACCTCGGGTGGGGGAAGCCTCAGGATCCTAATGAGGCTTTCCACGCCGTCCTCCGTCACTCAGGGGTCTCGCTGCAGCCCTCCGTACAGCGGTGACGTCAATATTTACCTTCCCAGCTCCTGCGCAGGCGCTCTGACGGCTGTCGGCTCCGAAGTAGGCGGAAATACCCGATCGCCGTCGGGTCTGCTCTACTGCGCAGGCGCAAGTCTCTGGCGCCTGCGCAGTAGAGCGGACCCGACTGAGATCGGGTATTTCCGTCTACTTCGGAGCCGAAAGCAGCCACAGCGCCCCCGCTGGAGCCAGCACAAGTAAATATTGAATTGACAGTCGGGTCTGTTGCTGGCTGTTCGGAGGGCTGCAGCGAGACCCCCGTGGGACAGAGGACGGCGTGGGAAGCCTCATTAGGATCCCGAGGCTTCCCCCACCCGAGGTGAGTACCTCCCAGGGGATATTTTTGATGTTACAGTGTCTCTTTAAGTCACATGATCAAAGTCCTCATTAGCTGGTTACTATCTGTCTACTATGTCCTCTAGGCAGACAATCAGCAGTCAGTAATTTGAACTGGGCGAGGCTGAGCTGTTTTTCTATGTAACTGGTTCTACTGGATTCCGAGGAACAGACATTTGCTTTTGCCATGGCGGCCGCTGCCCTTAGAAAGATGCTGGAGTGTCCCGTCTGTCTGAACATTTATTCAAATCCCGTCATGCTGAAATGTGGACACAGCTTCTGCTGGGCGTGTACCGGTCATTTTCTGGATATTCAGGGAGAATCCAGGGATTATTCCTGTCCTGAATGCAGAGAGGAGTTTCCAGAGAGACCTGCACTGCAGAGGAACATCGCTCTGAGGAACG
Source organism: Hyperolius riggenbachi (assembly GCF_040937935.1). Classification (NCBI taxonomy): domain Eukaryota; kingdom Metazoa; phylum Chordata; class Amphibia; order Anura; family Hyperoliidae; genus Hyperolius; species Hyperolius riggenbachi. The sequence continues at coordinate 13,482,308 of NC_090655.1, read as the reverse complement.
TAGCAGAACACTTCCTGTCTACTTCCCAATATCCCAACGAGAATGTACACCTCTGTACCTTCCAAAGTCCTATACTTGCTGTTACAGCCTGCCGGCTGTGTGACGTTTTTCTGTGTGACGATGACCTAAGGGTTCACAACGAGTCACCGGAACTTGTTTCATCTGACCCCACTATTTCCCCGGAAGGCAGGAAATGCTCCGTCCACAACTTAAAATATAACCAGGATGCTGCATGTATGATCTGTGAGATGTGTAGTTTGCCAGGAGAACATCAGGGACACCAGGGGGAGATGTTGCAAGAGAAGAAGAGTAAACTAAGACAAGTGCTGATGAAACTCATGGCTGAGACAGAGGAGAAGGAGAAGAGTGTTCAGAGCTTACAGGAGCAAAGGAGAAAAGAACAAGCAAAAGTACACGGCATAGAAGAAAAAGCCACTGCTCTGTTTGGAGACCTCAGGAGACAGCTGGAAAACTTGGAATCTAGACTCCTGACTGAGATTTCCAGACTGGCACAGGAGACTTTATTGTCATATGGTAATATGATCCAACGGCTGGAAGTAAGGAAGGATGAGATGTCCAGGAAGATGCATCACATTGAGGAGCTGTGCAACATGAGTGACCCACTGACTGTCCTACAGGAATCAGGAATAGATGACTTGTGTGATGCTGAGCAGGGAGGTAATGAAGATAGAGGAAGACATGTCCAACTTCTCCAACATACAGTGGACTTGGACGTTGCTCACATCTCACACACATTACACACAGAGTTATCTGTATTAATGTCTGGGATAAAAGGGCAGAAATGTACAGAGGCATGCGTTTCTTCACATTCAGGCACAGAAGCTAATATTTTTGTAAATGACCCATGTCCTGTATCAGCCTCGACTATGCAATGCGCATCCCAGCATGTCGAGGCTATACGGCAAATGCTGGAACTCTGGTTGGATTTAGACCTAACACTGGATTTAAACTCAGCTAGTAATGATTTACATATATCGGATGATGGGAAAGCGGCCTCCTGGTCACAATACCAGACTCGAACGGAAACACCAGAGAGATTTCGGTGTGGCGTTTCCCAGGTGTTAAGCAACCACAGTTTCTCCTATGGGCGACATTACTGGGATGTGGAGGTTGGGGGGTTAAATGTTTGGAGGGTTGGTATGTGTTACCCAAGTATAGAGAGGAAAGAGTGGGATGAGTCGGTGATTGGAAATAACACAAAATCCTGGTGTCTGGAAAAATGGAACAATGAATATTCAGGAAGATACGACAGTAATGACATTCCTCTACCGTACACAGTCACCAGTGATAGAGTCAGGGTATATCTGGATTATGAGGCCAGGCAGATCTCCTTTTATGATCTTTGTGACCCAATCAGACACCTCCACACCTTCACTGCCACCTTCACTGAGCCACTGCATGCTGCATTATGGGTAGTTGGTAGTGGTGGGTGTTTAAAGATCTCTGGAGGGAAAACAGGAGAGGTGAGAGATCCGCCCACTGATGATATCACGGGGAGAGAATTGTGATTGGTCTAGTATCTGACCAATACATATTAGGCATCTCTAATCATCAGCTGATTCCCAAAATAGAATGTTTTTTTTTCCTTCTGTCCTTGGTTTTACCGATTTCTTAAAGTGTACCTAAAATGGGGGGATATACGAGATGTATACATACCTGGGGCTTCTTCCAGTCCCCTCCAGCCAGATCGCTCCCACGCCGCCGTCCTCTGCTGCCTGCAGTCTCTGCAACTGGCCCCGGTAAGTCATCCAGTCGGGGCCAGTCGGCACAGGTGCAGTCAGGCTGCTGCGCGCTCTCTTGTCTTGCTCCCGTGGTCGGGAGCGTTCTGCGCCTGTGCAGAACCCTCATGGCTACAGGGGTGCCACAGGGGAGCGCGCACAGCCCGGCTGCGCCTGCAAAGTATGCCCTAGACTGGAGGAGTTTCTGGGGCAATTTGCGAAGAGAGCAGGCAGCAGAGGGCGGCGGTGTGGGAGCGATCTGGCCAAAGGGGACTGGAGGAATACCCAGGTACATTATTATTATTATTATTGATTTATAAAGCGCCAACATATTCCGTGGCGCTGTACAAAGTAAGAAACAAACATGGGATACATTATAATACAGACAATTACAGGTGCAATCAGTGGGTTCACTTACGAATCCCGGGGAGGAATAAAAATGGGACTTTTTTTTTTTTTTAATGAAAGATCGCAAAATATATCACATAGCACTGTGTTTGCTATGCGATTTTCTTGCCCTCTCATACACTACGATTACTAACCCTTCCCACCACTATTATTGGGTATTATTTATATTATATTGTGAAATTTTGATTTTAAAATAAATCAAAGTAGACTTATCTTTACTGAGTACTAACTGTTGTCAGGGAGGAGGGGGGAGGGGTGATACCCGCTCTATGCTGTCCCTTCACACAGCGCTCTGCTGTGCTGTCTTTGTCTCTGGGCCTGAAGGAGAAGTGTGTGTGTGTGTGTGGGGGGGGGGGGGGGTACACAGGACTGCATGGGGGGTGTTACAGCCTTACAGGGACAGTCCTAATGTTTTTGCTGCTTAATTCTACTCCCGAATGCAGCTGTCACACACGGCGATTGGCTACAGTGTTTGCAGAGAGGACCAGCTGATGTGCTGCATTGTAGTGATGGGTCGTTCGCGAACGAGCCGGCTCTAAGAGCCGGCTCTTTGCTGCGAACGACAAGAGCCGGCTCTCAGTTTTGAAAGAGCCGATGCCTCAGCCGCCCCACACAGCTCTGGTTTGCTGTGTAATAAAGGGCGCTGAGGCATGCTGGGAGATGTAGTCCTCCTTGTGCAGCTTGTAGGAGTGTATGGGGCAGAGCAGAGCAGTAGCAGGAGGGATTGCCCGAGCGAGAGAAGCAGTCTGGAGTTGTCATGGAGACGGGGGCGGGGCTTTTACTCCGATTTTGAGTGGCGTCTAGTGATATTTAATAAAGAGCCGATTGAGAGCCGTAAGAGCCGGCTCTTTAATGGTAGCCGATTCAGAAGAGCCGATTCTCCAAGAAGAGCCGGAATTCCCATCACTACTGCATTGTGACTGCTCTGCATATTACCGTAACAAGTTGCTGGTGCTGCCCCCTAGATTTGGTAGGTAGGAATAGTAGGGCCACACTGCAATCCTACTGTTCCTGGAACATGATTTCTGGGCTGACACATGACACAGCTCCCACTCCACCAGAGGCTCGACCTTTGCATCCAGGCTATACACAGAACATGTAGGCTGAGCACCAAGGCAGGACAACAATACGCACAATCAGGGCTGGAACCCACTACATCGATTTTTTGAGCGTTTAGGGAGCGTGATAAATCGCTAGCGATTTCCCTAAACGCTCTGCCAATGTAAATGGATGGTGCAAATTCCACAAAAGCGATTGCGATTAGCAAAATGCAGCCTTTTGTTAGCGTTTGCGCTTCAATGTAAAGAAGCGCTGGCGTAATCGCTCATCAAAACCTGCATGGAGCAATTTTGCCAGTGTTTTAAAGTTACTATACACTGTAACAAAATAAAAATTAATTGAAAGGACCAATCAGACTTTAAAACGCTAATCGCTACACAACTGCTGGCAAATTGATTACACTTTGTAAAATCGCTTCCTAAAACGCTCATGAAATTGCTTACAAACTGCTCATACAGTTACAAACGTTTTGCATTGGGTTCCAGGCAGAGCCGGGACAAGGTGCTCCAGCACCCAAGGCTGAGACACCAAAGTGCGCCCCTCCATCCCTCCACCCCAGCCGTCACACACTGATTGCTATTAGACTAAGAGGCACCCCAGAGCCCCCAGCACCTTAACCTCTAGTTATCTGGCTTGTAGTCACTTCCATGTATCTCCTTTTCTTATTTCTTTCTGCTTCAAACACAATTAGGAATGATAGCTGATTGAATTATGCGCCCCCTCCTACACTGCGCCCTGAGGCTGGAGCCTCTCCAGCCTATGCCTCGGCCCGGCCCTGGTTCCAGGCCTCAGGGCAATGCCGAGGCAGAGCTATAGGAGGCTCCAGCCTATACCTACCCATGTGTAGCAGCCGACTTCTGTGTTGTTGCTTAGCAACACTAACGCCGCTGTGGTTCATTATCTGAGTAGCGATGACAGCGCAGCTGCAGGTTGCTGATTTTGTTTCCTGATAATCCCCTCTGGCCCAGGGCTCTTGGTAGGCTGCCTGCACTCTAGTGCACACCAAAACCGCTAGCAGATCGTCAAAACGCTAGCGGTTTTGGGAGCAGAGAGCAGATATTTGGCCGGGTGCACACCAAGCGGATTTTGTATGCGATCCACCAGCCGCATCAGCCAGTGAAAACGCTTGGCTATTGTATTTCAATGTGTGGTGCACACCGGCGGTTTGAGGTGTTTTAGCAAACCGCAAACGCGCAGCAGGAGGCGCGTTTGCGGCTTGGCAAAAACCTCAAACCGCCGGTGTGCACCATTCCATTGCAATACGTTAGCCAAGCATTTTTCCAGGCGGATGCGGCCGGCGGATCGCTCCAAAAACCGCTCGGTGTGCACTGGGCCATAATCACACCTTGTAGGGATGATGGAAGGCAGTGAGTGATGTGCACCTTCTGCACTGCATCCATAGGCTGGAGCCTCCTATACCTCTGCCTTGGCATGGCCCTGATTGTGCTTATTGTTTCGGCCTATGGCTTCAGACTATGACCTTTATTCAATTCACTTTTTCTCCTAAGTGTTCGCCTACGTAATATTTTCACACCTAATCAATAAACTGCTTTTTAAGTCACCAGCATGCAAAAATAATACATTTTGATGTTACTTTTTCATCTACTTTTTGGTACTTTTTCAGTTGCAGAATGTTGAAAAGTTATTTTAAATAGAAGATAAAAAATAGAGTGACCAGACGTCCCGGATTGCCCAGGACACGTCCCGGATTCGGGGTCCGCTGTCCCAGGCTTAATGAGGTCCCGGGAAACGTCCCGCTTTCAGCAGCGGGACGTCCCGGCCTCGGGACTCTGGCCACTCTCTCCTCAATGAACTGGCAGCGGCGTCTATAGACGCCGTGCCAGTTCATTGCCCGCAGCCCCGCTCCAGCCTCCTCTTCCGGTGTCTGTTTCCGACACCAGCAGGCGAGCAGGGCTACGGCAAGATGGCTGCCGGAGCCCTGTACTGGAGACCTATTTGTGTCACTAGTACAGGGCTTCGGGCGCCATCTTGCCGTAGCCCTGTCAGCGCGGGAGACCAGAGAGAGCAGGAGGAACAAGACGGTCCCGGGACGGAGCAGCGCGCCAGAGGCCGGACACTTCTGCCAGGTGAGTAAATGCTTTCTTTTCCAGGTGAAATGTTTGCCCGCATTGTTTCTTTTCCAGGTGAAATGTTTGCCCGCATTGTTTCTTTTCCAGGTGAAATGTTTGCCCGCATTGTTTCTTTTCCAGGTGAAATGTTTGCCCGCATTGTTTCTTTTCCAGGTGAAATGTTTGCCCGCATTGTTTCTTTTCCAGGTGAAATGTTTGCCCGCATTGTTTCTTTTCCGGTGAAATGTTTGCCCGCATTGTTTCTTTTCTGGTGAAATGTTTGCCCGCATTGTTTCTTTTCTGGCGAAATGTTTGCCTGCAGTGCGTTTCTTTTCTGGCGAAATGTTTGCCGCATTGCGTTTCTTTTCTGGTGAAATGTTTGGCCGCAGTGCGTTTCTTTTCTGGTGAAATGTTTGCCCGCAGTGCGTTTCTTTTCTGGCTAAATGTTTGCCCGCATTGCGTTTCTTTTCTGGCGAAATGTTTGCCCGCATTGCGTTTCTTTTCTGGCGAAATGTTTGCCCGCAGTGCGTTTATTTTGTACTGACATGTTGCCCGCATTGCGTTTATTTTGTACTGACATGTTTGCCCGCATTGCGTTTATTGTCTGGTGAAATGTTTGCCCGCATTGCGTTTATTTTGTACTAACATGTTGCCCGCATTGCGTTTATTTTGTACTGACATGTTTGCCCGCATTGCATTTATTTTATACTGACATGTTGCCTATTGTGTTTATTTTCTGGTGTCCGGGGTAACTGTTACTGCATTTATTATTTAATGGTCATAGATGGCTATGTTTGCTGCTTTGTGGTTACGGTATACTATTAGCATCACACAGTTTCTGCACACCCATGATACAAAGTCTCGTTTGTCCACATCATGGCGTAAACACTGCTTTCTTATGCCTCGCTGTTACATCATTACGTTAGCTCCGCCCATACAATGTCATGGCCACGCCCATTTTTTCGGCGCGGCCCCCCTCCCCCAGTCTTCGCCGCTGCGTGCTCCTCACTCCTTCCCACTTTTCGCCGCGGCGCACCCCCCCCCCCCACGCCCCGTCCCAGGTTGGACCCACAAAAATGTGGTCACTCTATGAAAAATGATCTCTTGGAGAAAACTTAGGAGAAACCACTAACCACTGATCAGTCTCACAAGCAGTTATTAATGGAGACCGTTTCTTAACAGGGCAGTTTCTAGGCTAAATTGCACCCAGGGCAAGGGTTTAAAAATTGCGCCCACCACCCCCGTGGACTCGTGAACCCTTACTCTTTAGGGACAGTCACACAGACACAGGTCACAAGTAGATCTGCCTACTTACTAGTGACCAGCCGCTCATCCAGGAGGAAACAGGGACCAGGAAAACACACAGGCGAAGAGAGCCCGGAAAGCCGACTCCTCCATGGGCGCAGCGCACTGACAGCCTGCAGTACTGCTACAGGCCATCAGGTGTCATCATGCAGCAGTGACGTGATGATGACTTGAGGTTGGATGCAGGCAGCCCAGGAGGAGTCAAGGAAGGCATGCCCCCCTACTGTCCTGAATCCTGCGGGACTGTCCCGATTTAGGGGGCTCTCCCGCTATCCCAGTATGACACCCCCCCCCCCCCCCAATGTCCCGTCCGGCAGTGTTCAGAGAGAGTGAAAAAAAATGATCGAGGCGCCAGCCGCATCGATGTAGGATACGGGATGCCGCCATCGCATTTCTATCTCCCTCCCTCCCTCAGAATCTGCCCCCCTGTGTCCCCCTGCTAGCAGAGTGCGCAGCGGAGTGGAACGGGCTGTCATCTTACCGGCATCCATCCATGCGTACCGGCATCTGGCTTCACTCTGCTTCCTGTGACGTCACAGGAAGCAGAGTGAAGCCAGATGTCGGTACGCATGTATGGACGCCGGTAAGAGATCACCCCGCTCCGCTGCGAGCTTTACTCTGCTAGCAGGGGGGCGACAGGGGGGGCAGATTCTGAGGGAGGGGGGGAGATAGAAATGTGATGCATCCCGCATCCCACATCGGTGCGGCTTGCGCTTCGATCATTTTTGTTTTTGCCTTCTACAGTGGCACCCTCCTCCCCTCTCACAGCCATCCTCACCCTCCTCCCCACCCACGGGCACCCTCACCCTCCTCCCCACCCATGGGCAGGGTATATGAGGGAAATATTTATTAAAAAACATGAGATATGATACTAATTAAAAAAAAAAATTCAAAAATGTTTATGGTAGGCATAGCTAGGGGGTGTGGTTAGGGGTTTTAAAACATTTAAAAATATGTCCTTCTGTCTGCGCCCCCCTTCTACTTGCCAGTCTGTACCCAGGGCAGTCGCCCTGCCCGCACTGCCCAAGAAACGGCCCTGCGTTCTCAGTTTATATCGCTAAGCAACACATTAAGACAGGTTTGCTTTGCACGGTGCTTCGCTCGCCTTTAGTACAGGAGAGATATGTTATATAAATTGTCATACAAATCCGGTAAGTATAGTCTCCCATATTTAATTTATTAAGACCGCTGCGAGCCTTATCATTAGTCATGTGCAATTGAACGTTAATTGAATGACTTTTGTGCTGAACAAAATCACTCATTTTGAAGTAGAAGTGCTCTGAGCTGGGAAGTGCAGCACTTCAGCCGTCTCCGTACAGTACAGCCGCGACATTTCAATAACGATTTGGAAAATGACATGCCGCTTTCTGCCCTTTCAGAAGAAAGTACACAGACAGCACGCCCATCTGGGGGATCGCTACTTCTGGGGGTGTATGTCTGGAATTTATTTTCGCTGTTAAAGGAAATAAAGTAAAAGTTGCATTTATTTTTTCCTGCTGTTTTCGCATTTAAAGAGAGCCCGAGCTTAAAACAGATACCTAAGGAACAGGGCCGGTTCAAGTAACAATTGGGCCCTAGGGCAAAATTAGCCTGGGGGCTCCCAGACACCCCCCCCCCCCCCCGACTCTCATTAGAGGCCCTTTGTTGCAGCCAAATGTTGCGATAACTCTCCAAAAACGTTCATATTGCAAGTCAATGGGTAGCATGTAAAAACGCATATACTTGCATTTTCTAATGTACATTTTTAACTTCTTAAAGACCGCTTGACGGACCGCCTAACACTAATTGGCGTGCAGTCCTGGGGGCGTGTTTTGCAGGAGATGCGCGCACACTGTCATCCGTTTCCCAGCGGCGCCGCTAGGAGGATGTTAGACAGTGAAACCGCTGTCTATTTACATTGTACAGCGCTGCAGAAGCCTATGACAGCCGATCGCACTGATTGGCTGGCGGGGGGAGGGAGGGTAGGGTAAAAATAAATAAATAGGCAGATTTATTATAAAATAAATGAAATAAATATTTATTTTAAAAAATCACTTGTGTGCAGAGTTGTCACCGCCTGTGCAGCGGCCATCTTGCTCTCTGTGCACGTTTGCATTGTGGAGGGTGTCTATGGACTTGGCCCGCATTGGAGACGGAAAGGAAGAGAGAGCTTCTGTACTGGAGATAAGGAGAGAAATGAGTGACACTGATGGCTGCTGCGGTGTGAAGAGAGCTGCCTACCTATACGGAAAGGGGGGTGGGAAAAGGAGGGATTAAGAAAGTCATCTGGCTACCTATACTGAAGGGAAAGGGGGGAGGGGTCATCTGGCTACCTATACTGAAGGGAAAGGGGGGAGGGGTCATCTGGCTACCTATACTGGAGGGAAAGGGGGAGGGGTCATCTGGCTACCTGTACTGGAGGGAAAGGGGGAGGGGTCGTCTGGCTACCTATACTGAAGGGAAAGGGGGAGGGGTCATCTGGCTACCTATACTGGAGGGAAAGGGGGAGGGGTCATCTGGCTACCTATACTGGATGGAAAGGGGGAGGGGTCATCTGGCTACCTATACTGGAGGGAAAGGGGAAGGGGTCATCTGGCTACCTATACTGGAGGGAAAGGGGGAGGGGTCGTCTGGCTACCTATACTGGAGGGAAAGAGGGGAGGGGTCATCTGGCTACCTATAATGGAGGGAAAGGGGGAGGGGTCGTCTGGCTACCTATACTGGAGGGAAAGGGGGGAGGGGTCATCTGGCTACCTATACTGGAGGGAAAGGGGGAGGGGTCATCTGGCTACCTATACTGGAAGGAAAGGGGGGAGGGGTCATCTGGCTACCTATACTGGAGGGAAAGGGGGAGGGGTCGTCTGGCTACCTATAATGGAGGGAAAGGGGGAGGGGTCGTCTGGCTACCTATACTGGAGGGAAAGGGGGGAGGGGTCATCTGGCTACCTATACTGGAGGGAAAGGGGGAGGAATCATCTCGCTACCTATACTGAAGGGGGGCAGCTGGTGACAGCGGCCTTGAGCGCTAAAGAGTACAAATCCGAGCCTGCCTGCATCAACTCAAAATTATTTGCATCTCATTAACCATCAAGAGCTGGATAGTCCGCAAGCTGCAGCAAAGGATCAAGGGGCAGCGATGGAAGCCTCATTGAAATCCAGAGGCTTACCTCTCCTTAGGTAAGTAATGTATGTGGTTTTGTACCTGAAATACGTTTCAGGTAAACCCAGAGAGACTGTAGTAAAAATAACGTAATGAATAAAATTGCCATTTTATTTCTTACAATATTCATTCATAAATGATTTAGTCAGTGTTTGCCCATTGTAAGATCTTTCCTCTCCCTGATTTACATTCTGATATTTATCACTGGCGGTGACATCTTTAGTCCTGCCAGGTGCAGCTCTGCCGAATGTTTGGTTACCGGAAAGTACAAATCCGGCCCTGATAGCAATGCATGTGAAATGCAGGGGCGTAACACGGGACGGGCCCGTGCTAGGGGGGCCCATCGTGTCCATAATGCTCCCAGTGCCTATACAGGATTCTTCACTTCCTGCTCGGTTTGCAAGTAAAGTGCAGCCAGCCAATCACCATGCGGCTTCAGTCTCATGTCATGTGATAGGGACGGACACTGTATGGTGATTGGTTCATAGCTCCCAACTGTCCCTCTTTCGGAGGGACAGTCCCTTTTTTGTGAGCCCTGTCCCTCTTTCTACTCATTTGTCCCTCTTTCAGGACTTTGTCCCTCTGTCTATGTAAATATATATATTTCTATACCAAAAATGTGTTTGATTGACTCTAAACTTTATTCCCATCCTGTAAATCGATATATTACCAATTGTAAAATGTTACTGTGAAGGAAAATTAACCATGCTAGAAAGGACCTGTGTGGTTTGAATTATAAAAACATATTTTTCTTATGAAATCTTTCTGGTATGTGTGACTAGGTGGGGGCGTGATCAGGGGTGTGGCGTGGGCGTGGCTTAAGTGTCCCTTTTTCTCATCTCAAAAAGTTGGGAGGTATGTTGGTTATCTGCACGGCACTTGCAAACTGAACAAGCAGTGAAGAGGAATCTGTATCACTGCCAGGAGCAGGTAAGGTACAGTGGCACTTGAGTGTTGCTATAGCAATATACTTCAAGTCATGGTCATGCTGTCCCAGTCTCAAATCACTGGCAGACTGACACATGCACTGGCCGGCGTACCTACCATAAGGCTGCTGGTGCTCCCAGCCCCGGGTGTAGCCATGGCTAGGGGTGCTGCGGTGGTGCTCAGCCGCTGTGTTCTTCCACCTAGGACCTTTTCTTTTAGTTGGGGCAACATTCAGGAACATAGCAGCAGGCATTTCAGGGGACTGTACTGCTTCCTGCACTATGTGCAGCGGGGGACATGGCAGCGCTTTCAAACAGAAGTTATACCTGAATGATCAATCTGCATGGATGTGCAGAGCTCCAGGTACTGGACAATATTACACACCTATGGTGTGATGCCTCTTGCTATGGCAGGGACGCACTTGCCTTTCACTTTTCTGCGCGCGGTTTTCTGTGTGCGTTTTCTGCACACCATGGGCTTGATTCACAAAAGAGTACTAACGTATAGCATGACCAAAGTAACAAAGTTAACGCGCGGAAACCTTTGTTGGCGCGCACACGTAAATCTTTATGTGCGTAAACCTTTACGCGCATTACATTGCACGCTAAACGCATAGCATGGTTTTGTGAATCAAGCTCCCCTGTGATGGCAAATGCCTGTACCAGAAAGGGTTAACTTATCTGTGTTGCCACCGGAGCTGGGAAAAAAGGGCGCATGCCGCTAGTGGACAAAAAGGGCGCCGCCATTCACTCCCATAATAAATAGCGTTTAATGGGCGCCGAGTAGGAAAAAAGGGCGCCGGAGCTAAATAAAGTTTATAAACGGCGCCAGGAGCTAAATAAAGTTTACAAACGGCGCCCGGCGATGTTTAATGATTTATAACTGAACTTGTGGTGATTTACGTTTATAAAATGCACCCGTGCCGAATAAGGTTTATGAAAATAATAAACATATTTATCTTATTTAAATAATTAAAACATTATTTAAAGTTTTATCTCTTACTGTTTGTAAAACATTATTATTCACAAAATAAAGCGATCAGTACGTAACGTAAATTGCAAACATTTTTTTTGAATCCACAATTAGTAAAACATTATTATCCACATAATAAAGGGGGGTCTTAGGTTTAGGCACCAACAGGGGGGTCTTAGGTTTAGGCACCAATAGGGGGGTCTAGGGGTTAGGGGTAGGTACAGGGAGGGGTACTTAGGCAACAACAGGGGGGGGTCTTAGGTTTAGGCACTAACAGGGGGGTCTTAGGTTTAGGCACCAACAGGGGGGTTTTAGGTTTAGGCATTAACAGGGGGGTCTTAGGTTTAGGCACCAACAGGGGGGTCCTAGGTTTAGGCACCAAGAGGGGGGTCTAGGGGTTAGGGGTAGGTACAGGGAGGGTTACTTAGGCACCAACAGGGGGGGTCTTAGGTTTAGGCACCAACAGGGGGGTCTTAGGTTTAGGCACCAACAGGGGGGTCTTAGGTTTAGGCACCAACAGGGGGGTCTTAGGTTTAGGCACCAACAGGGGGGTCTTAGGTTTAGGCACCAACAGGGGGGTCTTAGGTTTAGGCACCAACAGGGGGGTCTTAGGTTTAGGCACCAACAGGGGGGTCTTAGGTTTAGGCACCAACAGGGGGGTCTTAGGTTTAGGCACCAACAGGGGAGTCTTAGGTTTAGGCACCAACAGGGGAGTCTAGGGGTTAGGGATAGGTACAGGTAGGGTTCTGTGTAAGAGTAGGCTTAGGTATAGTTTTAGTAAAATTTTAGTAATAATTACTAATGTATTACAACATTTATTACGAACGTAGTTATATTTATATCATCTTTATAAACAATATTTTCAAATTTTATTATAACAACAAACCATAAATGACGGTTATTCACAATAATATACAATTATAACAATTAAACATATATTATTGGTTTTTTTATAAACGTAATTATAAGTTTAACTTTTGAAACAGGGAAGATTAACGTTTTCACAATTTCCGATTTCATAAACATTATTTAATGATTTATAATTTTGTTAAACATTATTTGTAAACGAAATATAGCACACTATATTTATAAACCCTATTAATGATTAATTATTATTTAGAGTTTACACCCCGCGCCCTTTTTGTCCAGGCGCCCTTTTTGTACGTACGCGTTGCCACCTCCCGCCAATGTACAGCACAACGCTCTCCATCTTCCCAACACCTCTGCCTTCACAACGACAAGTTTGGTTGTAAAGGCGGAAGTGTCAAGAAGATGGAGAGCAAAATGTCCAGGGCAGGAAGGGTTAACTTATCTATATTGCCACCTCCTGCCAATGCACTGCACAGCAGGCATGGGCTTTCGAGTAGTAAACTACTCAAATATGAAGTCTAATGACTTCACGTGTGACTGCGGGATGGGGTGGGGGGTTTAACTTACCCAGAAGTCTACCTGCCATCTGCATTCCATTACGTGTGATGGGCGTAATGAAAGCCGCGTTCCACCACTCACTTCCGCGCTTCCTCCTTACCGGTACCTGCTACACAGTGCTTTCCATCTTCCCGACACCACTGCCTTCACAACGGGAAGTTCAGATGTAAAGGCGGAAGTGTCGAGAAGATGGAGAGTTCCCCATGTGCTCTTTCTTAGAACATAATATCATAAGCGTGTCTATTTCAAGATACACTCATAGTTTCCTTTTATACCAATATATTTTCAGCAGCTGTGTTAACCTGTAAATCCATTTCTAATGGAGAAGAGTCAGAAAAAAACATAAGTCATTTCCTCCATGACATCTCATATCTCTTAGGCTCAGTTCTCTAAATTATAAACGAGGAGTCTATGCAGATCCCAGATCTTCCACCTCTCTATGGATTTTGAAGGAGGCCATTTGTTTTAATTTGTGCTAAATTTTGTGATAAAAGTGATAATTTGTTAGGATTTCTAGTTGCTGCCGCGGCCGGATGAGGGTTAAATGAGCTGGAAAATACATGAGCTAATAACAATTAGTGCAAGTGTGCAGAAGGAAGGTAGAAGGGTGCAGAGCGGAGGCCTTGCTAATTTCACTGACCACATTACAGCTGTTGTGTCTCTTTGTTATTCACTTCTCAGCATCGCTACCTGAAGTCTTCCAGCCAGGAATAAATATTCATTAGGTCCGGCGAGTCTGTGAAGGGTCTATAAACTGACGGTCCGGGGCAAGCCGAATGTATTTTCTGAGCCATTCTCTGTGATGAAAACATATTTTCCAGCGAGCAATAAACATTCCTAAATCTCTATGTCGGTGATTTCCGAGATAGCCCATGGACCTGATCTCAGAACTTCCTCTCTGCTCTAAAAGATACCCAACAGCATAACAACCTTTAGATAAAAATATTTCTTTTTTACAGCTCATACAAATCCTAAAATAAATCTCCAGTGCGTCTACTTCCTGCTTTCATGAAAGCAGACATATTGTTAAGATCCAGTGTTATCAAATGAGCGTATCTGCCGTGGCAGTCAGGTGACACAGGGGAGAGATCAAATTACAACTTTTGATTAGACACTGATTAGGGGGAATTAGACAGGCTAATCTCTCTAAATACATACAGGTTGCATTTATCTATGTTTTCCTTCTGTCCTGTGCAAGAGGTTCAGGTCCACTTTAAGGACCCATTCACACTTGCGTTTGCAAAACGTCGGCGATTACAGCCGGCGTTTTGCAGGAGGGATTTTTCAGAGGAAAAATCACTGAACACTGTGTCGATTTTTCCGCGATTGCGTTTAGCGCTTCTATAACCCTGAAACGCGATCGCTGGGAAATCGCCTGAAAATGGTGCAGGCAACGCGTTTGTGTTGCACGATTTTGGGCGATTTATGGCGTTTAGCGCAAATCGCACAAGTAAGAACAGGCCCATAGGGTTTTATTACACTAGCGCTTTTAAAAAGTGCTAGCGTTTGAGCGTTTTGCCGAAATCGCGGCAAAACACTCTAGTGTGAATGAGCTCTTAAGAAGAAGGGACAGCCATACCATCCCCGGGGAAAAAAACATATAAGTAGCTAAATACTTGTTCTACTTTCATAACATATGTATTATACTGTCCGCGTTTTTGATTTCAGTGAATTTTAAATAGTAAATAAAGAGAAAACTGTTCCAGGCATTTTCCATCTTTACTGCCTCTGACTGAAGCCAGTCCTGATGTAATTTCCTTCCTTACTCTTTTTTTCTCCTAGAAACTGCACTGTGATATCCATCTTGGTTTTAAACACATACAGTATGAGCACAGTATAGATTGTATTTCAGCAACTCCTGCAGAAATAGACTTCTCAGGCTCAGCCTGACACACCGAACTGCCCTCAGCCAATCAGTGAGGAGCAGGAATGGGGGAGGGGAGATAACAAGCTTCCCTCTCCTCTGCAATGTACCAAATAGAGCCAGGCTGACTGGAATAAGATTAATTACAGCAAAAACAATTATAATTATATTGGAATGCTTGCAATGCAGGGCCAGGTTGTAGACTGCATAATAAACACAGAGCAGTGGATGAGAGGAATTTGATTTTTTGACTGACAATCCCGCTTCAAAGTAACAGACAGGGGCTTAACTAGAGGGGAACAGCCACTCTGGTTACTATCTCAGTGAGCGATCTCAGGGGGTCCAGAGCTGTGGGGGCCTCAACTACAAACCCTCCCTTTTTCTGATACAGGGGTCCATCCTTCAGAAAATGGGTCTATGCGTGTTATGGGAGTGAATAACATGATGGCCACACTTGTTGCAGTGGTGGGACGAAAATTCACATATTTTTGCATCGAAATTTCGCATCGAAATTCGCAATTACGCATCGTAATCGTAATGCGAAATTTCCGGGAAAGTCGTAATTCATTTTGTATGTAATAGTAGTATTTCATAATTTCGCATAATTTTTCGCGAAATTTCACCTAATTTTGCGCAGACTTTAGTGGTTAATAGCTAAGCCCTCGTACATGCTATTGACAGTCACCACAATTGCTTATGTTAAGGAGAATAGTGGGTCCAACTCAAAAATTTTTTTTTCAAAAAGACCGTGTAGTTTTTGAGAAAATCGATTTTAAAAATGTAAAGAAAAATGGTTTTTAAATTTGTCATTATTCTGAGTTTAAAAACCATTTTTTTCTTTCCCTTTTTGAAACTGGTTTTTTTCGTACCCACGATTCTCCTTAACACATGTAGCAATTTTGGGGTCAATAGCATGTATGAGGGCATTGCTATTCACCGCCAAAGTCGGCACAAAATGACGTGAAATTTAATGCGAAATTACAAATGACGAGAATCTGTAATGAAAAAAGACCCTCTGGGGAACCTAACGAGGCTTCCCCCGTCCTTCTCCGTCCCTCTGTTCAAGAGCCGGGACCCCCTGAACTGTGGCGAGGTAAATATTTACCTACCGCGATTCTGCGCAGGCGCAATAGCGGCTCTTCCTTCTGGCTAGAGCGGAAATAGCCGAACCTGATCGATCTGCTCTACTGCGCAGACGCAAAGGACTCGCGCCTGTGCAGTAGAGCAGATGCGATCGGGCTCGTCTATTTCCGCCTTAACCCAAACAGAGAGCTGCCTGCGCAGAATCGCGGTTGGTAAATATATCACCGCTTGTAAAACTACCTGAACTGCAACTGGATGGAGGCCTGGAGCGCCTGGGTGGCTGTGTGACCTCGGTGGATAGGAGCCGTAAGGAGTGGTAAGAGCTAAGCACCCAGCAGGGAGAGCTGCACCCGGGAGCCGCACAAGAGCAAGGCTGAGTACAAGTTAACAGCTAAAACTACTACAAACTAAATTACTTAAAGGATAGCTGAGGTGACATGATGAGATCGACATGTGTATGTACAGTGCCTAGCACACAAATAACAACCGTATATACTCGAGTATAAGCCGACCCAAGTATAAGCCGGCCCCCAACTTATACCATAAAAAACAGGGGGAAACTATTGACCCGAGTATAAGCCGAGGTATATCCAGTATAGGTAGCCAGGTGTAGATGTCTGCAGTATAGGTAGCCAGCCATAGGTGCTCCAGTATAGGTGGCCAGGTGTAGATGTCTGCAGTATAGGTAGCCAGCCATAGGTGCTCTAGTATAGGTGGCCAGGAGTAGATGTAGGCAGTATAGGTAGCCAGCCATAGGTGCTCTAGTATAGGTGGCCAGGTGTAGATGTCTGCAGTATAGGTAGCCAGCCATAGGTGCTCCAGTATAGGTGGCCAGGTGTAGATGTCTGCAGTATAGGTAGCCAGCCATAGGTGCTCTAGTATAGGTGGCCAGGTGTAGATGTCTGCAGTATAGGTAGCCAGCCATAGGTGCTCCAGTATAGGTGGCCAGGTGTAGATGTCTGCAGTATAGGTAGCCAGCCATAGGTGCTCTAGTATGGGTGGCCAAGAGTAAATGTAGGCAGTATAGGTAGCCAGCCATAGGTGCTCTAGTATAAGTAGCCAGGTGTAGATGTCTGCAGTATAGGTAGCCAGCCATAGGTAAGGTGTAGATGTCTGCAGTATAGGTAGCCATCCATAGGTGATCTAACATAGGTGACCAGGTGTAGATGTCTCTAATATAGGTAGTCAGCCATAGGTGTGCCCCTTTCCCCATATGCAGTGTGCACCCCTTCCTCCCCTTGCAGGCTGAAAGATTATATAGAAGGAGAGGGAATCAGCGGGACTCAGCCGCGGGCCGACTCTCCCTCCTGTCGGGTCCCCTCTCCACGCCTGAAATAAGAGCAACAACAGCGGAGGCAGCTGGGTGTCTCACCTTCCGGGCGGCTCCAGGCAAAGATCAAATGTCTCCGGGCTCCTCTGTGTACATCGTGGCTAACAGGAAGTAGCAATCACACTACTTCCTGTTAACCTCAATGTACATGGAGGAGCCCGGAGACATTTGATCTTTGCCTGGAGCCACCCGGAAGGTTAGACACCCACTCCAGTATATACGGTAAGCTGCGTTCCTTTTTTTCTTTCTCTGCCTGAAAGAGTTAAATATCAGGTATGTAAGTGGCTGACTCAGACCTGACTCAGACAGGAAGTGACTACAGTGTGACCCTCACTGAAAAGAAATTCCAACTATAAAACACTTTTCTAGCAGAAAATGGCTTCTGAGAGCAGGAAAGAGATAAAAAGGTCAATAGTTCCTAGATTTTTGCTCTGGCATACTTTAATGAATGTGTCATTGAGCAAAAACAATTAAACAGTTAAAACTTAAAAAGTAGATTTAAACATAAAACGAAACTGTGGAATATCTTAAAAAGCCATTTTTAGGAGAAGGAAGATAGAAACAATTGTTTATTTCATTAGTTTATTTTCGCTTCGGGTGTCCTTTAACTAAACTATCACTAAAACAGACTAAAACTAAACGCAGAGATACGCTAAAAAGGAGTAAACTGGAAAACTAGTGGAGCCAATGTGACCGCGGCTGTCCAGTAGGTGCCATCTTCAGAAAATGATAAAACTTATTTAAACAACACCTAATTAGTATTTTAGCTAATTAAAAGCAATAATAAATGCTTGGAAATTGTTTAGAACCAATTATAATGTACTACGATTGAATACATATTTGTCAAGGGGCACTTGTGCTAATGTTTCCTATGCTAGGGGGGTACTTTGTGAGTACAGGGTTTTAAAAGTGGTACATACCAATAAAATGTTGAGAAACACTGTCCTAGATGACATAGGGACCCTGTGCGGCTGCACGGATTACACAGGCCTCTCTGCAGTTACTCATTAAAGGTATCACCTAAACAACCATTGTTGTTTTGCCTTCAGATTTACTCCTACTGGAGCCGGATGCTGCTGGCAATTTAACGCTACCTCTCCAGCGGCACACAACCATCATTTTCCTCTGCATTTATTTTGGCAAGCAAATACGACAAACATCGGCAGCTCTACCTGGATCAAGAAGACTTGGACCTCTCTCTGGACAACAGGGACAGCGGGACGGAGCTGTGGGACTCCCACTACAATAGCTGTAAACAGGTGCTTGCCGAAACTATCAGCTATCTTGTCTCTGCAAGACTTCCATTCTCAAACCAGACCACAAGCTGCCCAAACATGATTTGGCCGGTGGATGCTGCCCCGTACCGATCAGTGATTGAGTTATACAGAGAGGTCAGCAGCGATCCGCGCTTATCGTCACAATATGCACTGCAGATTACTCAGGTAATTTCATAATACGAGCAGCGGTTATACGTTCACTTCCCAGTTCGATTTCGTCAGCCGTATCTCATTAACACGTTTATTAATATTGCACCGCGACTTGTCAGTCTTCCAACAAAGTGTTAATTATATTTCATGTCTGTGAAAATAAAAAGTACAAAAAAAAAAACAACCCACAGAACTGTAGTTTTCAAGCCAGGAATCCCATTTCCATAGCAAATTGCGAGTGTCTCACCAGATAATAGGCAGACAGTTGGTACACATTTCCTTCCAACAAACAGCTTCCAACTGGCAGCACTCAGAATGGACATGTTGTGCATTTAAGTGGTCAAACAAAACGATGAAATTAATAAAGAGGAACTGTTGTCTAAACTGGTTTGAAATTGATACGTGTGGAAAAGCTATCAAAAAAACAAATTTAAAAAAAATCAACATTTGATACATTTCATTTGTTTTTATTTACTCAGAACCAATAAAATCCTCCAAAATATGTACAGTACTGTCTCCCTTGAGTGTTGCAATTACAGTGTAGGTCAGAACTAGGGACAAACAATGAGCTCTTGCATTTTTATTGGTCCATTTCTAAATTGCATTACAATTTGCATCAACTCAGAATTAGTAGCTGTTGGAACATGTATTTAGCAACAACAGTCTATTATGTGTGTAAGATACATTACCAGCTATAACCGCAGGGTGGCAGTGTGTATTTAGTAGCAGGGGTATTTTTACATCCTGTATCTGTAAAAGGAAGTTGTGAATAAACTTGTTTGTATTCTCGGTGTGTAACAGCCAAGAGAGCCATAAGCCATTAAACTGATTAATATCTGTTTCTCCTGCATTCTACATTTCTGCACATGAAGAAGCTAGTTTATAATAGCCTTTCTTTAATTACCATCTCATAGACCAGGTATGTCAAACCGGTCCTACGAGGGCCGAGATCCTCACACATTTTTGGTATAGCTCAAATGAATTGATGGGTCTGAATCAGGAAAGGTGTGGTCCATCGGGTAGAACACATTCCATTCTTTCTCAGTCCATCCTAAACACTGGCATGGATCTGGCCCTCCAGGCCTGGAGTTCCACACGTGCCATAGACCATCGACTTGTAAGTCGACGGGTGACTGCAGGGGGCCACTAGAAGCCCCAGGTAAGTTAAACTCTTACCTTACAGGTGTCCTTTAAAAGGGAACTTCAGCCTAAACAAACACACTGTCGTTAAGGTACATTAGTTATGTTAATTAGAATAGATAGGTAATGTAATCTCTTACCCACCCGGTTTTAAAAGAACAGGCAAATGTTTGTGATTTCATGGGGGCAGCCATCTTTTCCATGGGGGCAGCCATTTTTTTGGGTTGAAAGGAGGTGACCGGGAGCATGAGACACAGTTCGAACTGTCCTGTGGCCTGATCACCCCTCCCAGCTGTGCGCTAGGCTTCAAATATCAAATTCAAAAGAAAAAAGAAAAAAACTTGCACCAAAACAGAACGATATCAACAACATCAGAAATCCCATCACGCTTTGCACAGCATCAGGGGAAAAATGCCCGGGCCGTTTTTTTTCTGTGCAGCTAAAAATGAGGCTTGGGTAAGAAAAACAAAGGTCTGATGCTGTGAAACTGTTGAAGAAACACCAAGCCTTTTCAGTGCTGCTGAGTAGATTTTTAGTCTGGAGGTTCACTTTAAGTCAGGTGGTATGATAGGGTGTGCAGAAAGGATCACAAATCATCATGGAACAGAGAAAGAAAAGAATGGTGCTATAAATACCGCACCGCATTCTAGATAAGGTTATGTCAATCTTTATTCATGCAGAAAAGAAGATAACACCATTTAAAAACTGTGTAAAGTGGGGTAAGCGACAGTAAAAAAATAACAGCCAGAATAGGCATAATATAATCACTGTCTCAGAATACACAGCCCAGTGAAGAAAAATAATCCACCAAAGTATTGTGTCATGCCCAATGCATGATAAAAATATATACCATATGAGCCATATGTCAAAAAACATAAATGCTGGTAGCCCATAAACAAGGTGAAACCCTTTACATACCCATACATAGCGCAAATGAGCGTGAGCAAGACAAAGAGTGTTGCCAGTCACAACCTAATAGCCAATAAGCAATATCACCACAACAAGACAGGAGTAATCAAACTCTTCAAAGCAGAACAAACCTGCTCCTCTGTCCACATTTCTGTGCAGCCTGGAAGATACTGCAGCATTGCATTTGTAGCCAGTCACAAATAACAGGAAAAAATTCCCTTAGTAATCAGGTAACAGCTGTTATAGGAAGCATAGATCTCACCAGTAGGTGAAGCTTGTGATGGTAATATGAAGGAAAATTAACCAAGATAGAAAGGACCAGTGTGGTTTGAATGATAAAACTACGTATTCATAGCTCCCAACTTGTTCTTCTTTGGGAGCCCTGTCTCTCTGTCCCTCTTTCCTCCTTATTTGTCCCTCTTTCAGGACTTTGTCCCTCTATGGCCTGGTGCACACCAAAAAACGCTAGCAGATCCGCAAAATGCTAGCAGATTTTGAAACGCTTTTTCTTCTTTTTCTGTAGCGTTTCAGCTAGCATTTTGCGGTTTTGTGAAGCGTTTTTGGTGTAGTAGATTTCATGTATTGTTACAGTAAAGTTGTTACTGAACAGCTACTGTAACAAAAAACGCCTGGCAAACCGCACTAAAGTGCCGTTTTTCAGAGCGGTTTGCGTTTTTCCTATACTTAACATTGAGGCAGAAACGCCTCCGCAATCCAAAATCTGCAGCAGCCCGGGAGTATGTGTTTCTGCAAAACGCCTCCCGCTCTGGTGTGCACCAGCCCATTGAAATACATTACCCAAGCCGATCCGCACCCGCAAGCGGATCTCAAACCGCAGCAGAACCGCTCTGGTGTGCACTAGGCCTATGTAAATATATATATTTCTCAACTAAAAAATGTGTTTAACTCTAAACTTTATTCGCATCCTTTAAATTGATATTTTCGGGGGCGTAGCAATAGGGGTTGCAGAGGTTGCAAAGGGCCCTCCCTCAACTTAAAGTATTAGCTCTCTATTGGTCCTGGGCTCATAAGAATCACTTCTACAGATACTTTGAATAGTGGTAATCATTAACAAGCTATTTCCCATCCCCTTCTTGCACCTCTGACACTTAGTTGCCATTGGCAGGTTTTGGCGTGTCATATCAATTATGTAAAGAGTGCTTAGGGGGCCCATTGTAAAACTTGCATCGGGGCCCACAGCTCCTTAGCTACGCCACTGGATTTATTACTAATTTTAAAATGTTAATATGAAGGAAAATGAACCAGGATAGAAAGGACCAGTGTGGTTTGAATTATTAAACAGCGTATTTTTTTAATGAAATCTTTATGGTATGCGTGACTAGGGGTGTGTTGGGGGCGTGATCAGGGGTGTGGCAGGGGTGTGGCTTAAGTGTCCCTCTTTCTCATCTCAAAAAGTTGGGAGGTATGCCTATTATTCCTATGAAATCTTTATTGTATGCGTGACTAGGGGAGTGTCCTGGGCATGATTAGGGGTGTGGCTTAAGTGTCCAGCTTTCTTATCTCCAAAAGTTGAGGGAGGTATGAGTTTACTATACCCAAAGATGCAGAGAATATAGTGTATGATATAGAAACATATGCGCCTCTGCTCTCCGTGTACGAGCTCTGACTGTAAAGCAGCCCCCTCCACACATTATGAATGCATGAGATCAGCGATATGTTTAACATACAGTGTATGCTTATATATGTCTATGTATAAAACAAGTGCTAATTACTGTAATTACTTTCCTTTGAAAACGGAGACTAAATATTTTCTATTAGTACATATCAATGCACAGTATAAATAGGAGATATATAAAGCGTTTTCAATTAGCTCACAAAGCAGTGATTTTCGCACGTAGATTTCAGTAATCAGGGTTATGAAATATGGAAAGCGCAGACCGCAGCTCCAGCTTACAGCTGTGCCTTTACCGCCAAGGCCTGAAGAGTGGGACTGATTTCTGTATTATGACTTCAGTCATGCGTGCTGCTATTAGGATACCGTGCTGGTATTAAACTTGCCATGCGCTACGTGACATCTTTAATCCATTTCATGTTCAGTTCGATAACCCATTGTCTTAAAGCATACATGTCAAACTCAGGCCTGATCTGGCCCGTAGAGCAATCAAGATTGGTTTCCCCACTTTGCATTATGTGCGGCCCACATTGTAGACCACCAGGTAACTTGTATTGGGATGAAGCCCTAGATCACCAGGAAAGACATTTGGGGGAGGGATGGGTAAAGCACTAAACACCAGGTACTGTATATGGGGGAAGGGGGTCACTAGACACTAGGAAAGGGTTTAGGGGAGAGGGAAGGGTCAATAGATGCCAGGGAACGGTTAATGGGTAGGAAGGAGACCACTATATACCAGGGAACTGTAAAGGGGAGGGATGGAGACTAGTGTTGGGCGAACATCTAGATGTTCGGGTTCGGGCCGAACAGGCCGAACATGGCCGCGATGTTCGGGTGTTCGACCCGAACTCCGAACATAATGGAAGTCAATGGGGACCCGAACTTTTGTGGTTTGTAAAGCCTCCTTACATGCTACATACCCCAAATTTACAGGGTATGTGCACCTTGGGAGTGGGTACAAGAGGAAAAAAAAATTAGCAAAAAGAGCTTATAGTTTTTGAGAAAATCGATTTTAAAGTTTCAAAGGGAAAACTGTCTTTTAAATGCTGGAAATGTCTGTTTTCTTTGCACAGGTAACATGTTTTTTGTCGGCATGCAGTCATAAATGTAATACATATAAGAGGTTCCAGGAAAAGGGACCGGTAACGCTAACCCAGCAGCAGCACACGTGATGGAACAGGAGGAGGGTGGCGCAGGAGGAGAAGAAGGCCACGCTTTGTGAGACACAACAACCCCGGCCTTGCATGAGGGCAAGAAGCGTGCGGATAGCATGCTTTGTACCGCCATGCAGTCATAAATGTAATAAAGATAAGTGGTTCAATAAACAGGGACCACGCGGCAACGCTAACCCAGCAGCAGCAGACGTGATGGAACAGGAGCAGGCGCAGGAGGAGAAGGCCACGCTTTGTGAGACACAACAACCCAGGCCTTGCATGAGGGCAAGAAGCGTGCGGATAGCATGCTTTGTACCGCCATGCAGTCATAAATGTAATAAAGATAAGTGGTTCAATAAACAGGGACCACGCGGCAACGCTAACCCAGCAGCAGCAGACGTGATGGAACAGGAGCAGGCGCAGGAGGAGAAGGCCACGCTTTGTGAGACACAACAACCCAGGCCTTGCATGTGGACAAAAAGCGTGCGGATATAGCAGCAATGCTTTTTGCCGCCATGCAGTCATAAATGTAATACAGATGAGAGGTTCAATAAACAGGGCCCGGAAACGCAACACCATCCCAGATGTTCATTGGTCATGTTACTTGGTTGGGGTCCTGGAGTGTTGCGTAGTCATTTCCAATCCAGGATTGATTCATTTTAATTTGAGTCAGACGGTCTGCATTTTCTGTAGAGAGGCGGATACGCCGATCTGTGACGATGCCTCCGGCAGCACTGAAACAGCGTTCCGACATAACGCTGGCTGCCGGGCAAGCCAGCACCTCTATTGCGTACATTGCCAGTTCGTGCCAGGTGTCTAGCTTCGATACCCAATAGTTGAAGGGTGCAGATGGATGGTTCGACACAGCTACGCCATCTGACATGTAGTCCTTGACCATCTTCTCCAGGCGATCGGTGTTGGAGGTGGATCTGCACGCTTGCTGTTCAGTGGGCTGCGGCTGCATGGGTGTCAGAAAATTTTCCCACTCCAAGGACACTGCCGATACCATTCCCTTTTGGGTACTAGCTGCGGCTTGCGTTGTTTGCTGCCCTCCTGGTCGTCCTGGGTTTGCGGAAGTCAGTCTGTCTGCGTACAACTGGCTAGAGGAGGGGGAGGATGTCAATCTCCTCTCTAAAGTCTCCACAAGGGCCTGCTGGTATTCTTCCATTTTGACCTGTCTGACTCTTTCTTCAAGCAGTTTTGGAACATTGTGTTTGTACCGTGGATCCAGAAGGGTATAAACCCAGTAATTGGTGTTGTCCAGAATGCGCACAATGCGTGGGTCACGTTCAATGCAGTCTAGCATGAATTGAGCCATGTGTGCCAGAGTCCTACCAGAATCCTCATCATCCTCTTGTGAGCGTTGTGATAGTTGTTGTGATGCATCATAGTCGTCACCTTCCTCCTGGTCTGCTTCTGCTGACCATTCGCGTTGAATTGTGGAAGTCCAACGTGCACCGCTCTGGCCCTCGTCAGTGGTGGCATGAAATTCCTGCTCCAACTCCAGCTGTTCCTCCTCCTCTTCTTCGTCATAGCTGCTGGGGCCAGCGTTCCCTGAGGCGGATGGCCTGATGTTGGTACCATCACGCTGATCGTTTTCTCCTTCAGATTCCCCCAGTTGCATCATGACAGCTGTTTCCTTGATTTTTAACATCGACCTCTTCAGTAAACACAGCAGTGGTATGGTAATGCTGACTGAAGAGTTGTCACTGCTCACAAGCAACGTGGATTGCTCAAAATTTTGGAGGACTTGGCAGAGGTCCAACATGTTGGCCCAATCGGATCCACAGAAGCTTGGCAGCTGGCCGGATGCGCCTCGGTACTGCGCCGTCATGTACTGGACCACTGCACTCTTCTGCTCGCAAAAGCGGGCTAGCATGTGCAGCGTAGAATTCCAGCGCGTAGGGACATCACACAGCAAGCGATGGTGGGGGAGATTGAAGCGCTCCTGCATCTTGGCGAGTGCCCCCGAAGCAGTACTGGAATTTCTACAATGTTTGGACACTCGACGCACCTTCAACAGCAGATCGGGCACGCCTGGGTATGTCCTCAGGAACCGCTGAACTACTAGGTTCATCACGTGCGCCAGGCAAGGGATGTGTGTCAGCTTAGCCAACCTTAAAGCGCGAATGAGATTACTCCCATTATCACACACAACCATGCCCGGTTTCAGGTCCAGCGGTGCCAGCCACAAATCCGTCTGTTCCTTTATTCCCCTCCAAATTTCCTCCCCTGTGTGCTGCTTATCCCCAAGGCAGATTAGCTTCAGCAACGCTTGCTGACGCATGCCAACAGCTGTGCTGCACTGCTTCCACGATCCTACTGCTGCTGGGTTAGCGTTTCCGGATGAGGTACAGCTTTGAGATGCGTTGGAGGAGAAGGAGTCAGAGAGGTAGGTGCTGCTGTTATCCAGTGGGAGGGACGGCGGTGCAGCTGTTTGTGGCGTGGGCAACACCCGTGCCGTAGCAGGTGAGGAATCGCTGCCAGGCTCCACAAGGTTCACCCAGTGCGCGGTAAGGGAGATGTATCGACCCTGGCCGAACGCACTCGTCCAGGTGTCAGTGGTGAGGTGAACCTTGCAGGCAACGGCATTCTTCAAGCTTCGGGTTATTTTGCTGACCACGTGCTCATGCAACTCAGGCACTGCAGAGCGTGCAAAGTGGTAGCGGCTGGGAACCACGTAACGTGGGATGGCCACTGACATCATGCCCTTGAAGCTGTTTGTCTCCACCAATCGATATGGCAGCATTTCGCAGGCCAGAAGCTTGGCTATGCTGGCTGTTACTGCCACGTAGTGTTGGGCGAACAGTGTTCGCCACTGTTCGGGTTCTGCAGAACATCACCCTGTTCGGGTGATGTTCGAGTTCGGCCGAACACCTGACGGTGCTCGGCCAAACCGTTCGGCCATATGGCCGAACTAAGAGCGCATGGCCGAACGTTCCCCGAACGTTCGGCTAGCGCTGTGATTGGCCGAACGGGTCACGTGGTTCGGACCCGAACGCGCTCTGATTGGCCGAACTGTCACGTGGTTCGGGTAAATAAATACCCGAACCACGTCATATCTCCGCCATTTGTCTGTGGGTTTAGCTTTGGGTAGGCAGGCAGGGTAGTTCGCGCTCCAGCCACGCTAGCCAGGGTCCCCCCCAGTCATTGTGTGTCACTGCTGGGAACAGTAGTACACCGCTCGTTCAGCCACACTATATAGCATTCTGTGTACTGTTCTGTGTCTGCTGGGAACAGTGGTACACCGCTCGTTCAGCCACACTATATAGCATTCTGTGTACTGTTCTGTGTCTGCTGGGAACAGTGGTACACCGCTCGTTCAGCCACACTATATAGCATTCTGTGTACTGTTCTGTGTCTGCTGGGAACAGTAGTACACCGCTCGTTCAGCCACACTATATAGCATTCTGTGTACTGTTCTGTGTCTGCTGGGAACAGTAGTACACCGCTCGTTCAGCCACACTATATAGCATTCTGTGTACTGTTCTGTGTCTGCTGGGAACAGTAGTACACCGCTCGTTCAGCCACACTATATAGCATTCTGTGTACTGTTCTGTGTCTGCTGGGAATAGTGGTACACCGCTCGTTCAGCCACACTATATAGCATTCTGTGTACTGTTCTGTGTCTGCTGGGAACAGTAGTACACCGCTCGTTCAGCCACACTATATAGCATTCTGTGTACTGTTCTGTGTCTGCTGGGAACAGTAGTACACCGCTCGTTCAGCCACACTATATAGCATTCTGTGTACTGTTCTGTGTCTGCTGGGAACAGTAGTACACCGCTCGTTCAGCCACACTATATAGCATTCTGTGTACTGTTCTGTGTCTGCTGGGAACAGTAGTACACCGCTCGTTCAGCCACACTATATAGCATTCTGTGTACTGTTCTGTGTCTGCTGGGAATAGTGGTACACCGCTCGTTCAGCCACACTATATAGCATTCTGTGTACTGTTCTGTGTCTGCTGGGAACAGTAGTACACCGCTCGTTCAGCCACACTATATAGCATTCTGTGTACTGTTCTGTGTCTGCTGGGAACAGTAGTACACCGCTCGTTCAGCCACACTATATAGCATTCTGTGTACTGTTCTGTGTCTGCTGGGAATAGTGGTACACCGCTCGTTCAGCCACACTATATAGCATTCTGTGTACTGTTCTGTGTCTGCTGGGAACAGTGGTACACCGCTCGTTCAGCCACACTATATAGCATTCTGTGTACTGTTCTGTGTCTGCTGGGAACAGTGGTACACCGCTCGTTCAGCCACACTATATAGCATTCTGTGTACTGTTCTGTGTCTGCTGGGAACAGTAGTACACCGCTCGTTCAGCCACACTATATAGCATTCTGTGTACTGTTCTGTGTCTGCTGGGAACAGTAGTACACCGCTCGTTCAGCCACACTATATAGCATTCTGTGTACTGTTCTGTGTCTGCTGGGAACAGTAGTACACCGCTCGTTCAGCCACACTATATAGCATTCTGTGTACTGTTCTGTGTCTGCTGGGAATAGTGGTACACCGCTCGTTCAGCCACACTATATAGCATTCTGTGTACTGTTCTGTGTCTGCTGGGAATAGTGGTACACCGCTCGTTCGCCACTGTATAGCATTGTGCTCTGTGTCGCTGCTGGGAATAGTGGTACACCGCTCACCCGTCACTGTATAGCATTGTGCTCTGTGTCG
Organism: Hyperolius riggenbachi; assembly: GCF_040937935.1. Lineage (NCBI taxonomy): Eukaryota > Metazoa > Chordata > Amphibia > Anura > Hyperoliidae > Hyperolius > Hyperolius riggenbachi. Next base: position 13,454,037 of record NC_090655.1, on the reverse strand, counting down.
CTGCTGGGAATAGTGGTACACCGCTCACCCGTCACTGTATAGCATTGTGCTCTGTGTCGCTGCTGGGAATAGTGGTACTGTATAGCATTTCTGTACTGCCACTGTACTGCTGCCAGTCAGCGTGTACTGTAAGGATAAGTGAAATGAGGAAGAAATCCGGTGAAAGAGGGAGGGGCAAGGGAAGAGGTGTTTCCCCTGACGGTTCACGTACAGGCCACAGGGGAGCACCCAAGAAAACCCACTCAATACCGCCCATGTTGTCCAGGACAACAACCCTCACAAATCCAAAAGAACAGGACCAGATAATTACTTGGATGACCTCTCAAGCGTCCAGCAGTGGGTTAAGCAGCACCAGCACATCACGCACGAGGTCCGAGTCCTCAGCCAGTTACAAGGAGCCAGTGGGCACAAAGCTGACACAACCGGCAGCGACACCACGCACACAACTGCCAGATAACCAGTCCGATGAATTACCTCAGGACACAATGGGGTATTCGCAGGAGCTATTCCCAGCCCAACAAACTTCCACCTTTCAAAGGTCAATGGAGGAACAGCCAGAAATGTTGTGCCTGGATTCACAACCGTTAACTGTGGGAAATGCACCGCGCACTGAAATACAAGGCGAGTCCGAAGAGGACTCGGAAACCCAAATCCCAGAGCAATTTGGGCAGGAGGGGTTGCAATTGCAGGAGGTCGGCCGACAAGATCTGGAAGACGACGTTGGAGTGTGCTGCGCAGAGGTTGTTGTGGGGAGCTCTACTCCACGGCGGTGGCCCACAATGACATATGACGAGTTTGAGGAGATGGAAGAGGAGGGTATGGACAATGTGGACAGAGACCCAGATTTTGTTTGTGAACGAGAACATCGCCGTCGTAGCAGCAGCACAGATGAGTCTGTTGAAGAACACACTGCTGCACGAGTTCGCCTTGTGCCACAAGGTAGGCGGCGCGCAATTTCAGGCACCACAAGCGTGGAAGTTCAAGTGAGAGGCAAAAGAGGAGCAAACAGAAATCGCCAGCAAGGAGGCAGGTGCTCCAAAGTCTGGGCTTTCTTTGAAGACTGCACTGAGGATGTTACCATGGCGATTTGCAAGGTGTGCAAGACCCGCCTGAGCAGGGGGAAAAATATTAACAACCTCTCCACCACCAGCATGAGCCGTCACATGCTATCCAAACATCCCACTCTTTGGGCAAACGCGTCAGGACAGGGTACCAGAAACAACACTGCCTCCCTTGGGTTCACCAGACTCACCACCAGACCCGCCTCAGCAGCAGCAGTAGCCCAGCCATTGCGTGGTTCACAACATTCACAAACATCAGACGACGCTGACACTGTCACTTTCCGGAGTAGTGCTCTTGAGGTCTCCCAGTGTTCATCAAACACAACAACCAACAGCCCTTCCGTGTGCAGCGCTACGGTTCAGTTGTCTGTGTCGGAGATGTTTGAGCGCAAGAGGAAATTGCCAGCAAATGACCCCCGGGCCGTGGCAGTAACAGCCAGCATAGCCAAGCTTCTGGCCTGCGAAATGCTGCCATATCGATTGGTGGAGACAAACAGCTTCAAGGGCATGATGTCAGTGGCCATCCCACGTTACGTGGTTCCCAGCCGCTACCACTTTGCGCGCTCTGCAGTGCCTGAGTTGCATGAGCACGTGGTCAGCAAAATAACCCGAAGCTTGAAGAATGCCGTTGCCTGCAAGGTTCACCTCACCACTGACACCTGGACGAGTGCGTTCGGCCAGGGTCGATACATCTCCCTTACCGCGCACTGGGTGAACCTTGTGGAGCCTGGCAGCGATTCCTCACCTGCTACGGCACGGGTGTTGCCCACGCCACAAACAGCTGCACCGCCGTCCCTCCCACTGGATAACAGCAGCACCTACCTCTCTGACTCCTTCTCCTCCAACGCATCTCAAAGCTGTACCTCATCCGGAAACGCTAACCCAGCAGCAGTAGGATCGTGGAAGCAGTGCAGCACAGCTGTTGGCATGCGTCAGCAAGCGTTGCTGAAGCTAATCTGCCTTGGGGATAAGCAGCACACAGGGGAGGAAATTTGGAGGGGAATAAAGGAACAGACGGATTTGTGGCTGGCACCGCTGGACCTGAAACCGGGCATGGTTGTGTGTGATAATGGGAGTAATCTCATTCGCGCTTTAAGGTTGGCTAAGCTGACACACATCCCTTGCCTGGCGCACGTGATGAACCTAGTAGTTCAGCGGTTCCTGAGGACATACCCAGGCGTGCCCGATCTGCTGTTGAAGGTGCGTCGAGTGTCCAAACATTGTAGAAATTCCAGTACTGCTTCGGGGGCACTCGCCAAGATGCAGGAGCGCTTCAATCTCCCCCACCATCGCTTGCTGTGTGATGTCCCTACGCGCTGGAATTCTACGCTGCACATGCTAGCCCGCTTTTGCGAGCAGAAGAGTGCAGTGGTCCAGTACATGACGGCGCAGTACCGAGGCGCATCCGGCCAGCTGCCAAGCTTCTGTGGATCCGATTGGGCCAACATGTTGGACCTCTGCCAAGTCCTCCAAAATTTTGAGCAATCCACGTTGCTTGTGAGCAGTGACAACTCTTCAGTCAGCATTACCATACCACTGCTGTGTTTACTGAAGAGGTCGATGTTAAAAATCAAGGAAACAGCTGTCATGATGCAACTGGGGGAATCTGAAGGAGAAAACGATCAGCGTGATGGTACCAACATCAGGCCATCCGCCTCAGGGAACGCTGGCCCCAGCAGCTATGACGAAGAAGAGGAGGAGGAACAGCTGGAGTTGGAGCAGGAATTTCATGCCACCACTGACGAGGGCCAGAGCGGTGCACGTTGGACTTCCACAATTCAACGCGAATGGTCAGCAGAAGCAGACCAGGAGGAAGGTGACGACTATGATGCATCACAACAACTATCACAACGCTCACAAGAGGATGATGAGGATTCTGGTAGGACTCTGGCACACATGGCTCAATTCATGCTAGACTGCATTGAACGTGACCCACGCATTGTGCGCATTCTGGACAACACCAATTACTGGGTTTATACCCTTCTGGATCCACGGTACAAACACAATGTTCCAAAACTGCTTGAAGAAAGAGTCAGACAGGTCAAAATGGAAGAATACCAGCAGGCCCTTGTGGAGACTTTAGAGAGGAGATTGACATCCTCCCCCTCCTCTAGCCAGTTGTACGCAGACAGACTGACTTCCGCAAACCCAGGACGACCAGGAGGGCAGCAAACAACGCAAGCCGCAGCTAGTACCCAAAAGGGAATGGTATCGGCAGTGTCCTTGGAGTGGGAAAATTTTCTGACACCCATGCAGCCGCAGCCCACTGAACAGCAAGCGTGCAGATCCACCTCCAACACCGATCGCCTGGAGAAGATGGTCAAGGACTACATGTCAGATGGCGTAGCTGTGTCGAACCATCCATCTGCACCCTTCAACTATTGGGTATCGAAGCTAGACACCTGGCACGAACTGGCAATGTACGCAATAGAGGTGCTGGCTTGCCCGGCAGCCAGCGTTATGTCGGAACGCTGTTTCAGTGCTGCCGGAGGCATCGTCACAGATCGGCGTATCCGCCTCTCTACAGAAAATGCAGACCGTCTGACTCAAATTAAAATGAATCAATCCTGGATTGGAAATGACTACGCAACACTCCAGGACCCCAACCAAGTAACATGACCAATGAACATCTGGGATGGTGTTGCGTTTCCGGGCCCTGTTTATTGAACCTCTCATCTGTATTACATTTATGACTGCATGGCGGCAAAAAGCATTGCTGCTATATCCGCACGCTTTTTGTCCACATGCAAGGCCTGGGTTGTTGTGTCTCACAAAGCGTGGCCTTCTCCTCCTGCGCCTGCTCCTGTTCCATCACGTCTGCTGCTGCTGGGTTAGCGTTGCCGCGTGGTCCCTGTTTATTGAACCACTTATCTTTATTACATTTATGACTGCATGGCGGTACAAAGCATGCTATCCGCACGCTTCTTGCCCTCATGCAAGGCCTGGGTTGTTGTGTCTCACAAAGCGTGGCCTTCTCCTCCTGCGCCTGCTCCTGTTCCATCACGTCTGCTGCTGCTGGGTTAGCGTTGCCGCGTGGTCCCTGTTTATTGAACCACTTATCTTTATTACATTTATGACTGCATGGCGGTACAAAGCATGCTATCCGCACGCTTCTTGCCCTCATGCAAGGCCTGGGTTGTTGTGTCTCACAAAGCGTGGCCTTCTCCTCCTGCGCCTCCTCCTGTTCCATCACGTCTGCTGCTGCTGGGTTAGCGTTGCCGCGTGGTCCCTGTTTATTGAACCACTTATCTTTATTACATTTATGACTGCATGGCGGTACAAAGCATGCTATCCGCACGCTTCTTGCCCTCATGCAAGGCCTGGGTTGTTGTGTCTCACAAAGCGTGGCCTTCTCCTCCTGCGCCTGCTCCTGTTCCATCACGTCTGCTGCTGCTGGGTTAGCGTTGCCGCGTGGTCCCTGTTTATTGAACCACTTATCTTTATTACATTTATGACTGCATGGCGGTACAAAGCATGCTATCCGCACGCTTCTTGCCCTCATGCAAGGCCTGGGTTGTTGTGTCTCACAAAGCGTGGCCTTCTCCTCCTGCGCCTCCTCCTGTTCCATCACGTCTGCTGCTGCTGGGTTAGCGTTGCCGCGTGGTCCCTGTTTATTGAACCACTTATCTTTATTACATTTATGACTGCATGGCGGTACAAAGCCTGCTATCCGCACGCTTCTTGCCCTCATGCAAGGCCGGGGTTGTTGTGTCTCACAAAGCGTGGCCTTCTTCTCCTCCTGCGCCACCCTCCTCCTGTTCCATCACGTGTGCTGCTGCTGGGTTAGCGTTACCGGTCCCTTTTCCTGGAACCTCTTATATGTATTACATTTATGACTGCATGCCGACAAAAAACATGTTACCTGTGCAAAGAAAACAGACATTTCCCGCATTTAAAAGACAGTTTTCCCTTTGAAACTTTAAAATCGATTTTCTCAAAAACTATAAGCTCTTTTTGCTAATTTTTTTTTCCTCTTGTACCCACTCCCAAGGTGCACATACCCTGTAAATTTGGGGTATGTAGCATGCAAGGAGGCTTTACAAACCACAAAAGTTCGGGTCCCCATTGACTTCCATTATGTTCAGAGTTCGGGTCGAACACCCGAACATCGCGGCCATGTTCGGCCTGTTCGGCCCGAACCCGAACATCTAGATGTTCGCCCAACACTACTGCCACGGCCCGGGGGTCATTTGCTGGCAATTTCCTCTTGCGCTCAAACATCTCCGACACAGACAACTGAACCGTAGCGCTGCACACGGAAGGGCTGTTGGTTGTTGTGTTTGATGAACACTGGGAGACCTCAAGAGCACTACTCCGGAAAGTGACAGTGTCAGCGTCGTCTGATGTTTGTGAATGTTGTGAACCACGCAATGGCTGGGCTACTGCTGCTGCTGAGGCGGGTCTGGTGAACCCAAGGGAGGCAGTGTTGTTTCTGGTACCCTGTCCTGACGCGTTTGCCCAAAGAGTGGGATGTTTGGATAGCATGTGACGGCTCATGCTGGTGGTGGAGAGGTTGTTAATATTTTTCCCCCTGCTCAGGCGGGTCTTGCACACCTTGCAAATCGCCATGGTAACATCCTCAGTGCAGTCTTCAAAGAAAGCCCAGACTTTGGAGCACCTGCCTCCTTGCTGGCGATTTCTGTTTGCTCCTCTTTTGCCTCTCACTTGAACTCCCACGCTTGTGGTGCCTGAAATTGCGCGCCGCCTACCTTGTGGCACAAGGCGAACTCGTGCAGCAGTGTGTTCTTCAACAGACTCATCTGTGCTGCTGCTACGACGGCGATGTTCTCGTTCACAAACAAAATCTGGGTCTCTGTCCACATTGTCCATACCCTCCTCTTCCATCTCCTCAAACTCGTCATATGTCATTGTGGGCCACCGCCGTGGAGTAGAGCTCCCCACAACAACCTCTGCGCAGCACACTCCAACGTCGTCTTCCAGATCTTGTCGGCCGACCTCCTGCAATTGCAACCCCTCCTGCCCAAATTGCTCTGGGATTTGGGTTTCCGAGTCCTCTTCGGACTCGCCTTGTATTTCAGTGCGCGGTGCATTTCCCACAGTTAACGGTTGTGAATCCAGGCACAACATTTCTGGCTGTTCCTCCATTGACCTTTGAAAGGTGGAAGTTTGTTGGGCTGGGAATAGCTCCTGCGAATACCCCATTGTGTCCTGAGGTAATTCATCGGACTGGTTATCTGGCAGTTGTGTGCGTGGTGTCGCTGCCGGTTGTGTCAGCTTTGTGCCCACTGGCTCCTTGTAACTGGCTGAGGACTCGGACCTCGTGCGTGATGTGCTGGTGCTGCTTAACCCACTGCTGGACGCTTGAGAGGTCATCCAAGTAATTATCTGGTCCTGTTCTTTTGGATTTGTGAGGGTTGTTGTCCTGGACAACATGGGCGGTATTGAGTGGGTTTTCTTGGGTGCTCCCCTGTGGCCTGTACGTGAACCGTCAGGGGAAACACCTCTTCCCTTGCCCCTCCCTCTTTCACCGGATTTCTTCCTCATTTCACTTATCCTTACAGTACACGCTGACTGGCAGCAGTACAGTGGCAGTACAGAAATGCTATACAGTACCACTATTCCCAGCAGCGACACAGAGCACAATGCTATACAGTGACGGGTGAGCGGTGTACCACTATTCCCAGCAGCGACACAGAGCACAATGCTATACAGTGACGGGTGAGCGGTGTACCACTATTCCCAGCAGCGACACAGAGCACAATGCTATACAGTGACGGGTGAGCGGTGTACCACTATTCCCAGCAGCGACACAGAGCACAATGCTATACAGTGGCGAACGAGCGGTGTACCACTATTCCCAGCAGACACAGAACAGTACACAGAATGCTATATAGTGTGGCTGAACGAGCGGTGTACCACTATTCCCAGCAGACACAGAACAGTACACAGAATGCTATATAGTGTGGCTGAACGAGCGGTGTACTACTGTTCCCAGCAGACACAGAACAGTACACAGAATGCTATATAGTGTGGCTGAACGAGCGGTGTACTACTGTTCCCAGCAGACACAGAACAGTACACAGAATGCTATATAGTGTGGCTGAACGAGCGGTGTACCACTGTTCCCAGCAGACACAGAACAGTACACAGAATGCTATATAGTGTGGCTGAACGAGCGGTGTACCACTATTCCCAGCAGACACAGAACAGTACACAGAATGCTATATAGTGTGGCTGAACGAGCGGTGTACCACTATTCCCAGCAGACACAGAACAGTACACAGAATGCTATATAGTGTGGCTGAACGAGCGGTGTACTACTGTTCCCAGCAGACACAGAACAGTACACAGAATGCTATATAGTGTGGCTGAACGAGCGGTGTACCACTGTTCCCAGCAGACACAGAACAGTACACAGAGTGCTATATAGTGTGGCTGAACGAGCGGTGTACCACTATTCCCAGCAGACACAGAACAGTACACAGAATGCTATATAGTGTGGCTGAACGAGCGGTGTACCACTATTCCCAGCAGACACAGAACAGTACACAGAATGCTATATAGTGTGGCTGAACGAGCGGTGTACTACTGTTCCCAGCAGACACAGAACAGTACACAGAATGCTATATAGTGTGGCTGAACGAGCGGTGTACTACTGTTCCCAGCAGACACAGAACAGTACACAGAATGCTATATAGTGTGGCTGAACGAGCGGTGTACCACTATTCCCAGCAGACACAGAACAGTACACAGAATGCTATATAGTGTGGCTGAACGAGCGGTGTACCACTGTTCCCAGCAGACACAGAACAGTACACAGAATGCTATATAGTGTGGCTGAACGAGCGGTGTACCACTGTTCCCAGCAGACACAGAACAGTACACAGAATGCTATATAGTGTGGCTGAACGAGCGGTGTACTACTGTTCCCAGCAGACACAGAACAGTACACAGAATGCTATATAGTGTGGCTGAACGAGCGGTGTACTACTGTTCCCAGCAGACACAGAACAGTACACAGAATGCTATATAGTGTGGCTGAACGAGCGGTGTACTACTGTTCCCAGCAGACACAGAACAGTACACAGAATGCTATATAGTGTGGCTGAACGAGCGGTGTACTACTGTTCCCAGCAGACACAGAACAGTACACAGAATGCTATATAGTGTGGCTGAACGAGCGGTGTACTACTGTTCCCAGCAGACACAGAACAGTACACAGAATGCTATATAGTGTGGCTGAACGAGCGGTGTACTACTGTTCCCAGCAGACACAGAACAGTACACAGAATGCTATATAGTGTGGCTGAACGAGCGGTGTACCACTGTTCCCAGCAGACACAGAACAGTACACAGAATGCTTTATAGTGTGGCTGAACGAGCGGTGTACTACTGTTCCCAGCAGACACAGAACAGTACACAGAATGCTATATAGTGTGGCTGAACGAGCGGTGTACTACTGTTCCCAGCAGACACAGAACAGTACACAGAATGCTATATAGTGTGGCTGAACGAGCGGTGTACTACTGTTCCCAGCAGACACAGAACAGTACACAGAATGCTATATAGTGTGGCTGAACGAGCGGTGTACCACTGTTCCCAGCAGACACAGAACAGTACACAGAATGCTATATAGTGTGGCTGAACGAGCGGTGTACTACTGTTCCCAGCAGTGACACACAATGACTGGGGGGGACCCTGGCTAGCGTGGCTGGAGCGCGAACTACCCTGCCTGCCTACCCAAAGCTAAACCCACAGACAAATGGCGGAGATATGACGTGGTTCGGGTATTTATTTACCCGAACCACGTGACAGTTCGGCCAATCAGAGCGCGTTCGGGTCCGAACCACGTGACCCGTTCGGCCAATCACAGCGCTAGCCGAACGTTCGGGGAACGTTCGGCCATGCGCTCTTAGTTCGGCCATATGGCCGAACGGTTTGGCCGAGCACCGTCAGGTTTTCGGCCGAACTCGAACATCACCCGAACAGGGTGATGTTCTGCAGAACCCGAACAGTGGCGAACACTGTTCGCCCAACACTAATGGAGACCACTAGACACCAGAGAACTGCATAATGGTGGAAGGGGGCACCAGGAAACTGTATAGGGGAGGGAGGGGGCCACTAGACACTAGTGTTGGGCGAACATCTAGATGTTCGGGTTCGGGCCGAACAGGCCGAACATGGCCGCGATGTTCGGGTGTTCGACCCGAACTCCGAACATAATGGAAGTCAATGGGGACCCGAACTTTTGTGGTTTGTAAAGCCTCCTTACATGCTACATACCCCAAATTTACAGGGTATGTGCACCTTGGGAGTGGGTACAAGAGGAAAAAAAAATTAGCAAAAAGAGCTTATAGTTTTTGAGAAAATCGATTTTAAAGTTTCAAAGGGAAAACTGTCTTTTAAATGCGGGAAATGTCTGTTTTCTTTGCACAGGTAACATGTTTTTTGTCGGCATGCAGTCATAAATGTAATACATATAAGAGGTTCCAGGAAAAGGGACCGGTAACGCTAACCCAGCAGCAGCACACGTGATGGAACAGGAGGAGGCGCAGGAGGAGAAGGCCACGCTTTGTGAGACACAACAACCCAGGCCTTGCATGAGGGCAAGAAGCGTGCGGATAGCATGCTTTGTACCGCCATGCAGTCATAAATGTAATAAAGATAAGTGGTTCAATAAACAGGGACCACGCGGCAACGCTAACCCAGCAGCAGCAGACGTGATGGAACAGGAGCAGGCGCAGGAGGAGAAGGCCACGCTTTGTGAGACACAACAACCCAGGCCTTGCATGAGGGCAAGAAGCGTGCGGATAGCATGCTTTGTACCGCCATGCAGTCATAAATGTAATAAAGATAAGTGGTTCAATAAACAGGGACCACGCGGCAACGCTAACCCAGCAGCAGCAGACGTGATGGAACAGGAGCAGGCGCAGGAGGAGAAGGCCACGGTTTTTGAGACACAACAACCTAGGCCTTGCATGAGGACAAAAAGCGTGCGGATATAGCAGCAATGCTTTTTGCCGCCATGCAGTCATAAATGTAATACAGATGAGAGGTTCAATAAACAGGGACCGGAAATGCTACACCATCCCAGATGTTCATTGGTCATGTTACTTGGTTGGGGTCCTGGAGTGTTGCGTAGTCATTTCCAATCCAGGATTGATTCATTTTAATTTGAGTCAGACGGTCTGCATTTTCTGTGGAGAGGCGGATACGCCGATCTGTGATGATGCCTCCGGCAGCACTGAAACAACGTTCCGACATAACGCTGGCTGCCGGGCAAGCCAGCACCTCTATTGCGTACATTGCCAGTTCGTGCCAGGTGTCTAGCTTCGATACCCAATAGTTGAAGGGTGCAGATGGATTGTTCGACACAGCTACGTCATCTGACATGTAGTCCTTGACCATCTTCTCCAGGCGATCGGTGTTGGAGGTGGATCTGCACGCTTGCTGTTCAGTGGGCTGCTGCTGCATGGGTGTCAGAAAATTTTCCCACTCCAAGGACACTGCCGATACCATTCCCTTTTGGGCACTAGCTGCGGCTTGCGTTGTTTGCTGCCCTCCTGGTCGTCCTGGGTTTGCGGAAGTCAGTCTGTCTGCGTACAACTGGCTAGAGGAGGGGGAGGATGTCAATCTCCTCTCTAAAGTCTCCACAAGGGCCTGCTGGTATTCTTCCATTTTGACCTGTCTGACTCTTTCTTCAAGCAGTTTTGGAACATTGTGTTTGTACCGTGGATCCAGAAGGGTATAAACCCAGTAATTGGTGTTGTCCAGAATGCGCACAATGCGTGGGTCACGTTCAATGCAGTCTAGCATGAATTGAGCCATGTGTGCCAGAGTCCTACCAGAATCCTCATCATCCTCTTGTGAGCGTTGTGATAGTTGTTGTGATGCATCATAGTCGTCACCTTCCTCCTGGTCTGCTTCTGCTGACCATTCGCGTTGAATTGTGGAAGTCCAACGTGCACCGCTCTGGCCCTCGTCAGTGGTGGCATGAAATTCCTGCTCCAACTCCAGCTGTTCCTCCTCCTCTTCTTCGTCATAGCTGCTGGGGCCAGCGTTCCCTGAGGCGGATGGCCTGATGTTGGTACCATCACGCTGATCGTTTTCTCCTTCAGATTCCCCCAGTTGCATCATGACAGCTGTTTCCTTGATTTTCAACATTGACCTCTTCAGTAAACACAGCAGTGGTATGGTAATGCTGACTGAAGAGTTGTCACTGCTCACAAGCAACGTGGATTGCTCAAAATTTTGGAGGACTTGGCAGAGGTCCAACATGTTGGCCCAATCGGATCCACAGAAGCTTGGCAGCTGTCCGGATGCGCCTCGGTACTGCGCCGTCATGTACTGGACCACTGCACTCTTCTGCTCACAAAAGCGTGCTAGCATGTGCAGCGTAGAATTCCAGCGCGTAGGGACATCACACAGCAAGCGATGGTGGGGGAGATTGAAGCGCTCCTGCATCTTGGCGAGTGCCCCCGAAGCAGTACTGGAATTTCTACAATGTTTGGCCACTCGACGCACCTTCAACAGAAGATCGGCCACGCCTGGGTATGTCCTCAGGAACCGCTGAACTACTAGGTTCATCACGTGCGCCAGGCAAGGGATGTGTGTCAGCTTAGCCAACCTTAAAGCGCGAATGAGATTACTCCCATTATCACACACAACCATGCCCGGTTTCAAGTCCAGCGGTGCCAGCCACAAATCCGTCTGTTCCTTTATTCCCTTCCAAATTTCCTCCCCTGTGTGCTGCTTATCCCCAAGGCAGATCAGCTTCAGCAACGCTTGCTGACGCATGCCAACAGCTGTGCTGCACTGCTTCCACGATCCTACTGCTGCTGGGTTAGCGTTTCCGGATGAGGTACAGCTTTGAGATGCGTTGGAGGAGAAGGAGTCAGAGAGGTAGGTGCTGCTGTTGTTATCCAGTGGGAGGGACGGCGGTGCAGCTGTTTGCGGCGTGGGCAACACCCGCGCCGTAGCAGGTGAGGAATCGCTGCCAGGCTCCACAAGGTTCACCCAGTGCGCGGTAAGGGAGATGTATCGACCCTGGCCGAACGCACTCGTCCAAGTGTCAGTGGTGAGGTGAACCTTGCAGGCAACGGCATTCTTCAAGCTTCGGGTTATTTTGCTGACCACGTGCTCATGCAACTCAGGCACTGCAGAGCGCGCAAAGTGGTAGCGGCTGGGAACCACGTAACGTGGGATGGCCACTGACATCATGCCCTTGAAGCTGTTTGTCTCCACCACTCGATATGGCAGCATTTCGCAGGCCAGAAGCTTGGCTATGCTGGCTGTTACTGCCACGGCCCGGGGGTCATTTGCTGGCAATTTCCTCTTGCGCTCAAACATCTCCGACACAGACAACTGAACCGTAGCGCTGCACACGGAAGGGCTGTTGGTTGTTGTGTTTGATGAACACTGGGAGACCTCAAGAGCACTACTCCGGAAAGTGACAGTGTCAGCGTCGTCTGATGTTTGTGAATGTTGTGAACCACGCAATGGCTGGGCTACTGCTGCTGCTGAGGCGGGTCTGGTGGTGAGTCTGGTGAACCCAAGGGAGGCAGTGTTGCTGGTACCCTGTCCTGCCGCGTTTGCCCACAGAGTGGGATGTTTGGATAGCATGTGGCGGCTCATGCTGGTGGTGGAGAGGTTGTTAATACTTTTCCCCCTGCTCAGGCGAGTCTTGCACACCTTGCAAATCGCCATGGTAACATCCTCAGTGCAGTCTTCAAAGAAAGCCCAGACTTTGGAGCACCTGCCTCCTTGCTGGCGATTTCTGTTTCCTCCTCTTTTGCCTCTCACTCTAACTTCCACGCTTGTGGTGCCTGAAATTGCGCGCCGCCTACCTTGTGGCACAAGGCGAACTCGTGCAGCAGTGGGTTCTTCAACAGACTCATCTGTGCTGCTGCTACGACGGCGATGTTCTCGTTCACAAATAAAATCTGGGTCTCTGTCCACATTGTCCATACCCTCCTCTTCCATCTCCTCAAACTCGTCATATGTCATTGTGGGGGGCCGCCGCCGTGGAGTAGAGCTCCCCAGAACAACCTCTGCGCAGCTCACTCCAACGTCGTCTTCCAGATCTTGTCGGCCGACCTCCTGCAATTGCAACCCCTCCTGCCCAACTTGCTCTGGGATTTGGGTTTCCGAGTCCTCCTCGGACTCGCCTTGTATTTCAGTGCGCGGTGCATTTCCCACAGTTAATGGTTGTGAATCCGGGCACAACATTTCTGGCTGTTCCTCCATTGACCTTTCATAGGTGGAAGTTTGTTGGGCTGGGAATAGCTCCTGCGAATACCCCATTGTGTCCTGAGGTAATTCATAGGACTGGTTATCTGGCAGTTGTGTGCGTGGTGTCGCTGCCGGTTGTGTCAGCTTTGTGCCCACTGGCTCCTTGTAACTGGCTGAGGACTCGGACCTCGTGCGTGATGTGCTGGTGCTGCTTAACCCACTGCTGGACGCTTGAGAGGTCATCCAAGTAATTATCTGGTCCTGTTCTTTTGGATTTGTGAGGGTTGTTGTCCTGGACAACATGGGCGGTATTGAGTGGGTTTTCTTGGGTGCTCCCCTGTGGCCTGTACGTGAACCGTCAGGGGAAACACCTCTTCCCTTGCCCCTTCCTCTTTCACCGGATTTCTTCCTCATTTAACTTATCCTTACAGTACACGCTGACTGGCAGCAGTACAGTGGCAGTACAGAAATGCTATACAGTACCACTATTCCCAGCAGCGACACAGAGCACAATGCTATACAGTGGCGGGTGAGCGGTGTACTACTGTTCCCAGGCCCAGCAGACACAGAGTGGAAGTAAACACAATGCTATATAGTCTGGCTGAGCGGTGTACACAGAGTGGCAGTACACACAATGCTATATAGTCTGGCTAAGCCGTGTACACAGAGTGTCAGAAAACACAATGCTATATATAGCGTGGCTGAGCGAGGTGCACAGTGGCAGTACACACAATGCTATATTAGTCAGGCTAAGCCGTGTACACAGAGTGTCAGAAAGCACAATGCTATATATAGCGTGGCTGAGCGAGGTGCACAGTGGCAGTACACACAATGCTATATAGTCAGGCTAAGCCGTGTACACAGAGTGTCAGAAAACACAATGCTATAAATAGCGTGGCTGAGCGAGGTGCACAGTGGCAGTACACACAATGCTTTATAGTCAGGCTGAGCCGTGTACACAGAGTGTCAGTAAACAGTGGTATATAGTCTGGCTGAGCGGTGTACACAGAGTGTCAGTAAACAACGGTATATAGTCTGGCTGAGCGGTGTACACAGAGTGGCAGTAAACACAATGCTATATATAGCGTGGCTGAGCGAGGTGCACAGTGGCAGTACACACAATGCTATATTAGTCAGGCTAAGCCGTGTACACAGAGTGTCAGAAAACACAATGCTATATATATAGCGTGGCTGAGCGAGGTGCACAGTGGCAGTACACACAATGCTATATATAGCGTGGCTGAGCGAGGTGCACAGTGGCAGTACACACAATGCTATATATAGCGTGGCTGAGCGAGGTGCACAGTTTCAGTACACACAATGCTATATATAGCGTGGCTGAGCGAGGTGCACAGTGGCAGTACACACAATGCTATATTAGTCAGGCTAAGCCGTGTACACAGAGTGTCAGAAAACACAATGCTATATATATAGCGTGGCTGAGCGAGGTGCACAGTGGCAGTACACACAATGCTATATATAGCGTGGCTGAGCGAGGTGCACAGTGGCAGTACACACAATGCTATATATAGCGTGGCTGAGCGAGGTGCACAGTGGCAGTACACACAATGCTATATTAGTCAGGCTAAGCCGTGTACACAGAGTGTCAGAAAACACAATGCTATATATATAGCGTGGCTGAGCGAGGTACACAGTGGCAGTAAACAATGCTATATATAGTGTGGCTGAGCGAGCGGTGTACTACTGTTCCCAGCAGCGACACACAATGACTGGGGGGGACCCTGGCTAGCGTGGCTGGAGAGCGAACTACCCTGCCTGCCTACCCAAAGCTAAACCCACAGACAAATGGCGGAGATATGACGTGGTTCGGGTATTTATTTACCCGAACCACGTGACCCGTTCGGCCAATCACAGCGCTAGCCGAACGTTCGGGGAACGTTCGGCCATGCGCTCTTAGTTCGGCCATGTGGCCGAACGGTTTGGCCGAGCACTGTCAGGTGTTCGGCCGAACTCGAACATCACCCGAACAGGGTGATGTTCTGCAGAACCCGAACAGTGGCGAACACTGTTCGCCCAACACTACTAGACACCAGGGAACTGTATAGGGGAGGGAGGAGGCCACTAGACACCAGGGAACTGTATAGAGTTAGACCACTAAACACCATGGAACTGTATAGGGGATGGAAGACCACAAGACACCAGGGAACTGTATGGGGAAAGGGGGGACTACACACTACGGCACTGTATGGGGGGGCGGGGGTGGAGGGCCATTCAACACCAGGGAACTGTATAGGGGAGGGAGGTGGCTGCTAGACATTGCGGTTGGCCTGGACTTGGTCCCTGTGTTGAATTTCTGCCCACTTTGTATTTGAATTTGACACCCCTGTCTTGGCACTGTCCGTAAGAAGCTGCATTACGCGGTGAATCGTGACGGCTTGTGTGGGGTAGTGTGGCAGCTTGTAACAATCCCTGGAGAAGCAGCTGCAGACAGTCAGGATGCCTCCGCAGCTGCTTCGGATTCCCTGTCGGGCAGGTCTCCCGTCCCTCCGGCGTCTAGCACGCCGAGGAGGGGACTGTCAGTGGCTCACAGAGTAGATTTGTCACGCGCTCACACAGACGAGACCTTTATGCGGGAAGGAGGCGCGTCAGCTGACCGGCTGGTCGGCTGACGTCATTGGAGACTCTCGGCGTCGCCGATTGGCAGATGAGCGGGGGCGTGGCCGAGGGGTCTCCTCCGCTTCTTAAGCAGCTTGGAGTCACTTGCAATTTGTCTGCTTTTGCAAATGCTACGTGTTAGCACTCAGACCTTAGATAGATCCGGTGTGCTTTGATCCAGGAGGAAACCGGAGATTTCACACAAGACTAGAATTTATTATTGTGATTGATATTTATATATTGCTTGATATTCTGTGTATTACTCTGGCTCTCTTCTGACTTTGCTCTCGCCTTACGATTTAGTACCTTAGCCCTTCTGATTCTGTTGCTGAACTGTGCCTGATATATCTCTATCCTTTTGCCTGCCGATTTGGTACTGTTCCTTCCTGTGTGTTGCCAAACCGATCTGTCTGACCACTCCACTCACCAGTGAGCCCTTGTCACTGGTGATAGTTCCCACCAGCTCCTCTGGTGAGGTTCTGCTTTCTATTCACCAGTGATTCCTTTCCACTGGTGAAGTTCATTACAGATAGTACTCACCAGCTCCTCTGGTGAGGTCCTGCTAACCTATCAGTATTACTGTTGCACCAAGCACATTACACCTGTTACATCTTTTGTATTATTGTCACGGCAGCTTTCTGATATACCAGCATTATAGGTGATTCTGCAGATCACCATATAATCAGGTATATATCTGCATTATTAGTGATACTGCAGATCACCTAATAATCAGAAATCTGCCTTTTGCTGACACCAATCATTACACAGCTATAGTAAATTATTAGCATTTAATTCCAATATTTTACCATCATTCTTTATACTAATAGCAAAATGTTGGTAAATTTACTGACACTCTACTATTGGCCAAATTTTCAGGCACCCTTTTATTACATTTGCACTTCAGAGTACCTGAAAATTGATATATGCCTATTGTTTGCTATATCTGCTTATCATTGATATTTTCCCTTTGATTCTATTATGTACGAATTATTGTTATGTGCCTGTTGCAGAAACTATCAATAAATATTTATTTGGTAAGTTACTATCATTTTAGTTATTTTCTTTTCCTTGTTTGAATCTGTATACAAGCAGCCGTAGGGGCGTAATAAGAATGTATGGGTGCCCCCTGCCAAAAGATAGCTTGGGCTCCCTGGGTCCATAGGCCCCTCATTCCCCTCCTCCCCCCCCCCCCCCCACAAGTGCACCAAGCCCCCCCCCCACACACACACACACACACACACACAAATCCTGCCAGTATCCACACACTCCCCCAGACACTCCCCTTCAACCTCGACTCGCATCGGTCATGTGATTGGGAGCTGCCGAATGGCAGAAGAGAGTGTGCGGCTGTGAAGCATGGACGAGACCCGCAATGCTGGAGCAGGTACATCATACACCTGCTCCCTGCGCTACTCTGCATGTGGGTGGGAAGTGGGAGGAGAAGCAGGACCCGCAGCCCCGCCCACACCCTTGTCACACGGGGCTATGGTTACGCCCCTGAGCAGCATCTACACTATGTAGAACTTGTCAACAATCTGATGTGACCATATCTATATCCCATGTACTGTGTGTGTCCTATCCCTTCTTCCCTTGCATTGGTGCACACATCGCCCCACTGCACACCTTTTCTCCAGCCTTACCCCCCTTTGCTGTAGGAGAACTGGGTGGGGGCGGAGAAGAGTATGTGGAGGCTGAGCCAGTCCATTCTACTGTGATCTATAGGTGGTTAAAGTGAACCTCCGGACTAAAAATCTACTCAGCAGAACTGAAAAGGCCTGGTGTTTCTTTAACAGTTTCACAGCATCAGAACTTTGTTTTTCTTACCAAAGCATCATTTTTAGCTGCATTTTTAGCTAAGCTGCACCCATCAAAGAAAACTGCTTTTTTCCCTGATGCTGTGCAAAGCAAGATGGGATTTTCTATGTTGTTATTCACGTTGCCTAGCAACGGGGAGGGGTGATCAGCACACAGGACAGTTGGAACGGTGTCTCATGCTCCCTGTCACCTCGTTTCAACCAAAAAGATGGCTGCCCTCATGAAATCACAAACATTTGCCTGTTTTTTTAAAACAGGGTGGGTAAGAGATTATATTATCTATCTATTTTAATTAACATAACTAATGTAACTTAATGACAGTATGTTTGCTTAGGCTGAAGTTCCTCTTTAAGTCACCTCATTCCGCACCAATTGAACGTCTCCAGCCAAGTGTCCCCAAATATGATAATATAACGTTTGGATGGCTGTAATGCATTCAAGGTTGATTTCCTGGGAGGTCGCGCAGGGCTGACAGCTGGCCTCAAGTTGTCAACAAATGCCCGAAAGAGTATTCCAAGTCAGGATTTCCACGTAATTGTTTATGAAGTGACCCAGTTCCTTTCATATGAGCCTCTCACCCCTGGATATCCAGTAATGTATTCTGCAGAATCATAGCTGCTCTGCTGCCTCACCAGATCCATGTAGAGTATAGAGAGCAGTGTAAGTCATTAGCAGCTGATTATATACACTGGCTTTCCTCTGACCTGCGCGGTCTCGCTGGGCTCACGTGATGTACACAGCGCTGTATTACAAGCACGCGAAGGCTGACGCATAGCCACAATCTGCTATTAAAATGCACCGCAGCATCGCCTCGCTTGCGTTAGGATGGAGACTCACAAGTGACTACAAATGCAGCATCTTCATCGGCAGCGAAATAATCAATCCGAGACCAGCGCTGTCAGAGATATACAGAGCCACACATAGAACAGTCACAGCTTACCCAGAACTATGCATTTATCACTGGAGGGAAAAGTACTCAGATCTGCAGCTGCTTAAAGAGACTCTGAAGCCTCCGAAAATGACCCTTTTTTTTCGCCAGTCCTGTTAAGCATTAATGAGTAAGCTGAAACGCCGCTATTCCACAGCAAAACGAGGCTTTATTCAACACCAAATACTGGGGCAAAAAGCCACCACTTTCCTGGTAGTGGATTTTGCTGCCCGGGGAGGCAGAGCTTTGAGCTGTAGCTCTGTCTCCATTTGAGTCAATCTCCCGCGGATCTCCGCCTCCTCCCCGCCCCTCTCAGTAACAAAAGACTAAGTCCCGGTTCACATCTGTAAAATGAGCCAAAAGGTCGATCCGGGCGGATCCGGTCTCCACTTCACCGGTTCCGGGTGACTCAGTCCGTGGCCCGGTTCACATAGTGAAAACAGATCTGATCAATGATTGATCGGATCCGCTTTCACTCGGCAATACATACCTAATCTTCATAGGCAGCCGGCGGTAGAGGCTTCCTCTTCTTCCGCTGTGACTACACAGCGCGTCATGTGACTAGTCACATGACGCGGAAGAAGACGGGAGCCTCTATCGGCAGCTGCCTATGAAGATTAGGTATGTATAAACCCTCCCTAGCCCACCTGCCCGGCTGCTGCACCCTCCCCTCACCCTTCCGACGCTAGATTTGCATTGGCCCATGCCCCCATCCCCCCGTGGAACAGTCAGTTTCTTCACTAGTGTGAAGAAACATTCTGTTTCCCATTGCCCCCAATGCTGCTGCATTTTTGTCCTGATCTGTTCCGCTAAGCAGAACGGTCCGAAAAATTAGGGCCTGCAGCAAATTTTAGGTCCGGGGACCGGAATGTACGGAACGTATCCGTACCAACGGACGCATGTGAATGGATCCATAGGTTAACATTGGATCCATTCACATCCATTCCGTTTGTACAGTATACGTTCCAGTTACGTTCCGGAAAAAACGCTAATGTGAACCGGGCTTAAGAGGGGCGTGAGGAGGCGGAGACTCGCGGGGGATAGGCGCGAATGGAGGCAGAGTGGCAACTCAAAGCTCTGCCTCCAAAAGGAAGGAGCCCGAAATTTGCCCTAGGCATTTCGGGGTGATTAAAGCCTTGTTTTGACGAAGGATAACAGCGTTTGAGCTAACCTAGTAATACTTAACAGGACTGGCTAAAAAAAGGGTCATTTTCGGAGGCTTCAGTCGGAGGCGATTTCCTCTCCGGGGGGAGGGAGGGATGCTGGGTAGGTGAAATTATAGAACAATAACCTTATTTATTAAAAAATAAAAAATTAATAAAAAAAAACTAATGTCACAGCAGCAATCAGATGCCACCAAGAAAAGGGGACAAAATTAATGTGTGTGCTAAGTAGTACGGCTCTGCAGCGAGCTTTTAAAGCCTATGGTCCTCAACTGGTTAAAAGACCACTAATCTTCAAGGGACCATTGCGAAAATCATACAATTTAAAATACATGTAAAAACATTCAAATTAGTAGGTAGTACATTTCTTCCAGAGTGAAATGGGCCATACATTACTTTTCTCCTAGGTTGCTATCAATTAAATTACAGTTGGTGTAAAAATCTGACAAAACCAACAGGTTCTGGAGTAGTCCATCTTATGAGGGGGGTGCTCAGGGTTTTCTTTATTTTCAAAAGCACTTAGCGAATTGTGGTTACTCCTTCCAACTGCCAAAAAAGTGAGCAGTGTAGCACGGAGACTGGCCAGCATTTTCGTATAATTCCTTTTCAGGGAGTGTCTTTATAAAGAAATAAAGGCCATTTTGAGAATCCCCCATGAGGATATGTACTAGCCCAAAACCTGTCAGCTCTGTCAGGTTTCTACTACCCACTGTAAGTGACAGCAACATAGGAGAAAATTAATTTATGGGTCATTTTACTTTGGAAGAAATGTGCTTCTTATTTCTATGTGTTTACATGTATTTTTTGTTTTTTTTGCAATAGTGGTCCTTTAACCACTTTACCCCCACAGGTGCGGATATCTCTGTCCGTTTTTTCCACCCTGTCAACACCAGGGACGGAGATATCCGCACCTCCCGCCGCTACCGCCGCTGTCTGCGCTCCCGCTCGCTCGTGCGCGTGCTCCCGCGCTCGTGCACGCCGCCGGGCGCTCGAGATCAATGAATGGGAAAAAACGTTCCCGTTCGTTGATCAAAGCCTCCCACAATGATCGGCTGCTTCTGTGAGAAGCAGCGATCATTGTGGAAAAAAAAGTTTCCCAGCCTCATTGCTCTTCCTGTAAGCATCCTTCCGACGCTTACAAGTCAAATGAGCAAAAAGTTACTGTGGCCATCTTGTGGCCAAATAGTGAAACTACAACCTAAAGCATTTTTCATATACAAATACATTAGTTTTACACTATAAATTAACTCATTACCTCCCACACTCCCCAAATTTTTTTTTTGTAATAAAACAAATAAATTAAAAAAATTACAATAAAAAAATACATAAATAGTTACCTTAGGGACTGAACTTTTTAAATATTTATGTCAAGAGGGTATAACACTGTTACTTTATAAACTATGGGCTTGTAATTTGGGATGGACGCAATACTGAAAAAAATGCACCTTTATTTCCAAATAAAATATTGGCGCCAAACATTGTGATAGGGACATAATTTAAACCGTGTAATAACCGGGACAAATGGGCAAATAAATTTCATGGGTTTTAATTACAGTAGCATGCATTATTTAAAAACTATAATGGCCAAAAACTGAAAAATAATGATTTTTTTTCTCCAAATGTTTTCCTATTTTCCAATTAAAACACATTTAGAATAAAATAATTCTTGGCATAATGTCCCACCTAAAGAAAGCCTAATTGGTGGTGAAAAAAACAAGATATAGTTCATTTTATTGTGATAAGTAATGATAAAGTTATAGATGAATGAATGGAAGGAGCGCTAAAAGGTGAAAATTGCTCTGGTGCTCAAGGGGTAAAACCCCTCAGTGGTGAAGTGGTTAAAGGACACCTCAAGTGAAAGGGATATGGAGACTGCCATATTTATTTCCTTTTAAAGGGAACCTCAACCGTCAGAAATTAAGAATTTCACTTACCTGGGGGTTCTACCAGTTCCCCACAGCCGTCCTGTCCTGCACCGGTCCTCAATGATCCACCGCGCCCCCGCCACCGCTTAGTTTTGGTTCTGCCATTCTGGCCTCGCGCATACTCGTATGCATTAATGTCGGCGAGAACATTCTGCGTAGACACAGTGGTCTGATCACGCAACAGAACTGAAACTAAGCGGCGGCGGGAAAACAGAGGATCGTTGAAGACCGGCGTGGGCACAGGACGGCTGCCGGGGGCTGGTAGAAACCGCAGGTAGGTGAAACTCTTTTTATTTCTGACAGTTTAGGTTCCCTTTAAACAATGCCAGTTGCCTGGCTGTTCTGCTGATCCTCTGCCCCTAATATTTTTTGGTCATAGACCCTGAATTAGCATGCAGATCAGGAGCTCTGACTGAATTAGCTGCATTAGCTGTTTAAAGTGTGTGATTCAGACACTACCAGGGCTGCCAGCCAAATTATATTGTTTAAAAGGAAACAGTTATGGCAGCCTCCATACATATATCCCTCTAAGTCCAATTGTTATAGGAGACCTTTCATTAAAAAAAGGGATTTATTTGCACTGTGCATATGTCAGCCTTGATGTGGGCCTTCCTACAACCCAGGGCAAAAGTGAATGTAGTAATCAGAATGCCCACTAGATGGCGACGTCACATTTAACAAAGCGCTGGTGCATTTCCTCTGTCTAACCTTATAGGCCATAGCTCTGCACACACAGCATGTCTGGCAGATGTATGAGTAGGAAGTACTACCCATGAGCATGGAGTGATGTCACCATGCATTCATACAGGGGTTGTCAGTGCAGTCAGGCTCATATATTCAGCCATGCAAGCCATATTGGGCCTGATTTACTGAGGCTTTACTGGGCAGGAGATCATAACTCATCCTGAAAAACTAGATTCATTAAAAGTGCTCGTGCTGCAGCCACATGTACATGACTGCCCCGGTACAGCCGCTAATTCACTAACTCGTTAATCATCACTATGACCTTGGAGGAGATTATAGATCCCGACCGCCTAATGGGAGAGTTTTTAAAGGGCCGGTCTGCTTCAGTCGACAAATACTTGGTGCTGTCAGTTCATTTCTACCAGGGCCGACACTTCCATAGAGGCAAAGGGGGCAATTGCCCCAGACCCTGTAGAGGCACCCAAGGTGCCCCCTCTCAACTTAACTGTGCTCCCCTGTGACCCTGCAATGGAGCCAAAGAGCTGACAGAGGGGGAGCTCCCTTCCCCCGGGACAGGTGAGATGCTACACTGCGAAGACATCAAAGGGGCCCCAGGGGGCAGAGTTAAGTTGGGGGAGGGACAATAGCTGGCTCAGGGGTGAAATTTGGGTGCAACAAAGAGCCCCTAATGCCGCTTTTTGGACAATGGATGACCACCGGGTTAATTTTCGTTTTTTACTAAAGCAGCTTTCCTTTTCTCCAGTTTGTCCTGGTTTATATTAGCTGTAGGAGCTGCCAATCCCATCCCCCTCACTCTGCCCTTATTTATCCAGGAGAAGGTGTGAATGTGATCAAGTGTGACTTCTCTAAACTGTTTGAAGTATAGTGTCCTATCTACCCACCCTCTGCTGATGAAAGCTTTTGTTTGCTCATAGCTACTGCTAATTACAGCAGTCCTTATCTGCCTGCTCTTTCTGGTGATGGCAGACAGAGGAAGTAGGGTAATAAAAGCCTTTAACAAACATTTACATGTAAAATGAAGAGGTAGAATTGATTTTTTAGTAATGAGCCGCATTGTTAGCATGCATGTTTAATGTACTCTTCTACTAATGTTCTATTTCTTAGCTGTACTACACATACTATTTATCATCTCATAAGCTTATTTCGCCTTCATGTTTGCTTTAAGTAGTCTTTCAAAGTATATTCACTCAGTTTACCCTATTACTACATAGGTTTGGTAAGATTGTAGAATCAAGATTGTATCATCGGTGGGCATCTTTATAATCTTGGACCTGGAAATGTTACAGGGACCATTTACAGGGGTGGAGAAACAGACTCCGCTAGCAAACCGCCATAGGTTCAGCTTTTTGCCTCAGTCCGTACTAATTTAAAGCAAAGCTGAAGGGAAAATACATTTATGGGATGATTAATTGTATGTGTTTTACGAAACATAAATAAAACACAGAGCTGGGTTTCATATACAGTATTTATTGTTAGTTTATTAGTTAGTCTTCTTTCTAAAGAGCCGCCAAGACAAATCAGCCTTGCTGAATTGAAATACATACAGAAGTAAAGACCGTTTCAACTCCCCAGCATTAAAACCTTATCATAAGCCTTCTCTCCCTCAGATAAAGCAGTTTTAGCTTCTTTTTACTTTTCAGGAAACTGACTGAATTTGACAAGCTGTTCCATAAGCTATTTGGCATAGATAACAACGCAGTTATTTAACTTTTAAGTCTTCTTCTGGGAACCAAGCCATAGAAAACTCATAGAGAACTGATGCCAACTGTCAAAAACTGACAGAACAGGACTGGAACGGCATTGCACACCTTTTATGTGCAAACCCAGCCTTACAGGTTTTTTTTTTTTTATCTCTTGCTGTATTGGAAAACAGAAAGGGAATTCAGACAATTCCTTAGTAGAACCAGTACTACATGTACCTATGTTTTTCTCATCATGTCACATGTCACTTTAGGTACGCTTTAATGGCAGCAAGAATGCTTCTTTTTACCTTTCGAAAATTAGGCCCATATTATTTAGTTCTGAGGAGTTTTTGTTTTAAAGTTTCGTCTTGTCTCTTGGTTAGAAACAGCATAATTGCTAAAACTGTACCATTCGCTGAGCAGATCTTCTGTTCGCTTCCTGCCTGCTTAGTGCCTAAATTATTCCTCTAATCCCTTTTTTGCATTTAAACTGGTTGCATAAAATAACAGTGAATGAGGATGAAATGCTTTGCTAAGATTAGTGTTACCTTGGTGGCCCGCATTATTTTGTTTTCTCAGGCGTTTGCTGTGTGAAATGATTTGAAGCTGAGCCTGAAAAACAGAAAGAATATAATCAAGTTACACAGAGAGGGTACAGACTGCACTTAGCAACGTGGACACAGTGGGGCGCTATTGTGCTACACCCTTACCTTTGTCTTTGAACTCCATGCATGAGATGCTTATAACCAAATTTTTGTATCTATGTTGCCCCTCCTCCTATTCACCTGGCCCATCCTGAGACCTGGGATTGGATCTGAGGAGGGGGCAAAAAGGTGAGACTGCTGCCCATCAACTGATCAGCAAAGAGAATAATTGGCAGCAGTTTACCTTCCCTGTAGAACCTTTACACTAGCAGGTGCAGGAAGAAAGCAACCAAGATTGCCTCTGATTCCTCTCACCCTGCTCACTCCATCTTCCAACTTATGCCTTTACGAGTCAGATACTGGTCAGTCACAACAAATCTTCCAGGCACAGGAACAGCTTCTTCACTCTGGCAGTAGCCATGCTTAAGGTGGCCATACACTGGCCCGATTCTCGGCCGTTTCGACAGCAGATTCGATCCTGGGATCGAATCTGCTGCCAATCGTTCGCACTAAACGCACCCGCCGAAATCGGATCGGTCCGTCGATCACGCCGTGCGGGAAATTACCCTCGATCGCCCGCGGGTAGGGTGCGCGTCGCTAGCGGCGGCCGATCCGATCAGGTATACATTACCTGACGCTGGCTCCCGGGCGTCTTCTCCGCGCTGCACCCGCTCCATCCCGGCGCTTCCTGTGTCACTGCAGTGACCAGGAAGTTCAAATAGAGGGCGCTCTATTTGAACTTCCTGGTCACGGAGTGACACAGGAAGCGCCGGGATGGAGCAAGAACAGTGCGGTGCAGCGCGGAGAAGACGCCCGGGAGCCAGCGTCAGGTAATGTATACGGGGGAGGGGGGAACAGGCGGCAGGAGCAGCTCAACAGATTGTGATCGGTTTCAGGCTGAAATCGATTCACAATCTGTTTGCAGTAAAGGCAGCCATACGATCCCTCTCTGATCAGATTCGATCAGATAGGGATCTGTCAGCTGGTCGATCTAATGGCAAATCGACCAGTGTATGGCTACCTTTAATGCAGAACCACGCAAGATTGGATAGAACTGGAAAGTCCTTGACTTGTGATATCTATATTGTTGTCTTTGAACCAGATTATTTGTGTTCGTTAAAGAGACACTAAAGACACTTTAAAGGGAATGTCCACGCAAAATAAAAAAAATGAGTTTCACTTATCTGGGGCTTCTACCAGCCCCATGCAGCCATCCTGTGCCCTCGTAGTCACACACTGCTGCTCCAGTCCCCCACTGGCAGCTAGTTTAGTTTTTACCGACTACTCGGAGGTCGGCGGGACGCATTGCGTACATTTTTACGCATTCCCGCTAGTGCAGGAACATTAACACATACATTTTTACGCATTAGTGGTGCCATGTGTACATTTTTACGCATGGCACCACTAACGCGTAAAAATGTATGTGATAATGTTCCTGCACTAGCGGGAATGCGTAAAAACGTACGCAATGTGGCACGCCGACCTCCGAGGTCGGCAAGCTGCCAGCGGGGGACTGGAGCAGCAGTGAGTGACTACGAGGGCACAGGATGGCTGCATGGGGCTGGTAGAAGCCCCAGATAAGTGAAACTCATGTTTTAATTTTGCGTGGACTTTCCCTTTAAGGAATATGGCCAGTGCTAATACGCCACATTCCAATTTCCTGCAGCAGAACGAGGGTTTTATAACCCCCAAATCCTGGGGCAAAAATCCACAACTTTCAAAGTCGTGGATTTTGCTGCCCGGGGAGGCAGAGCTTAGCGCTGTAGCTCAGCCTCAGTTTGTGAAAGAAGACTGAGAGGGGTGGGGAGAGGCAGTGATCAGCGGGGATTGACGTGAGTAGAGGCAGAGGTACAGCCCTAAGTTCTGCTTCTACCAGGACCCCGTTTTTGCCCCAGAGATTTGGGCATTATAAAACCCTCATTCTGCTGCGGGGATTCGGCGTTTCAGCACTGGCCATATTTTTTAAGCTAAATAACAGGTAAAATCAAGTTTTTAAAGTGGCTTCTGTGTCTCTTTAAAGCGGATCCGAGATGAAAAACTAACTATGACAAGTAACTTGTCTATATATCTTATCTAAAGTTTACATAATTTACACGGCAAATCTGGCTGCATACAGCTTCAATAGTTTATGATGATTTATTCCTGTGATACAATGAGAGCGGCCATGTTCTGTTTGTCATCGTTACACAGGTAATATGCAACTGCATCTCCACCCCTCAGCCTGTGAAAAATTCACTCCCCCCTCCCCTCTGCCTCTGAAATCTCTGGCTAGTAACCTCCTCCTCCTGCCCAGACTGAGCTCCCATAAGCCCTTGCTACATGGATCTAAGTGCCCTGGCGTTTTGGAGAAGCTGTGGGCGAGGCTTGTTTAATTTATAGGGAATTAGAGTATTAAAACAAACAAAGCCCCAGGTAAGTGAAACAATGTCTTTATTTTCTTGCTACAGTTCCGCTTTAAGGGCCCTTTCACACCAGAGGGATTTTTCGGCGTTTTAACGCCACGGCCGAAGTTGGCGTTTTGCTAGGTAAAAGAAAGTCCATAGACTTTCATTTTACCTTTCACATCTAACTCGGCGTTTTGGAGCATTGCGTTTCAACGCTTCCAGGAGCTTTTTCAGGGCTGTTAACAGCCGAAGTTGGCTGTTGGCGTTTCAATGATAGTCAATGGAAAACGCCAACTTCAGCGTTTTCAAAGCCTTTTCAAATCTTGTTCACTTATTTTTATAGAAGAAAAAAAAAAGGACGTTTTCATATGGGCTGTAAAACTCTTTCAAAAGGCTTTGAAAACGCTTTGAAAACGCTATGTATTGGCGTTAAGCAAAAGGCTGACTTTCAGCCTTTTCTACCGCAGCCTCTAGTGTGAAAGAGCCCTAAGCAGAGTCAAATTCCTTGTAAGTGCAAATGTATGTTACTAAATAAAATTATCAGTTTTTGACATCCATTGAGGGGGTAAGAGTTGGGCACCCCATGTCTGGAGAACCACCCAAGAGGAGATGGACTAGTCAAAAACCTGTTAGATCTGAGAGATTTTTACTGGTTAGTTACTCATACCTCCCAACATTCTGAGATAAGAAAAAGGGAACTTAAACCACGCCTCTGCCACGCCCCTATTCAGGCCCCTGGCACGCCCCTAGTCATGCATACCATAAAGATTTTATAAGAAAAATATGTTATTTTATAATTCAAACCACACTGGTCCTTTCTATCCTGGTTCATTTTCCTTTAGATTAACACTTGCATATAAGAAATATATCAATTTATAAGATGAGAATAAAGTTTAGAGTCAATTAAGCACATTTTTCAGTAGAAAAATACCTATATTTACATAAATCTGTACATCAGTCCTGAAAGAGGGACAAATGAGGAAGAAAGAGGGACAGAGGGACAGGGGTTCCCAAAGAGGGACTGTCCCTCCAAAAGAGGCACAGTTGGGAGCTATGGTTACTGTAAGTGACAGCCGCACAGGAGAAAAGTAATGCATAGTGCATTTTCCTCTGGGAGACATGTATTGTATGTGTACATACACATTTTAAATATTACATTTTTGTGTGTGATAGTGGATGTTTAATGCATGATTCCTGGTGTGCAGGAGGACACTAATGGCATTCATGAGAATTGTATGCAGCAGTGGAAGATCTGAGGCCTTTACACCGCATACATGTAAAAAAGGTGTCGGAAGAAAAGGGTACATATTCTACTACTGCATTTTGATAGCAGATAGTAAAATATCGGTAACATTTACAGATATTTTACTATGGCTAAAACTAACCTTACTCTCACACAGAACCCCCCTCAGGTAGTGCCTAACCCTAAGACCCCCATCCCTTTATTCTGTGGTGCCTAACCCTAAACTCTTCCCTGGTGAAGTCTAACCCCAGGGCCGGTTTACACTAACACCATGCAGCCAGAGAAGGAGGAGAAGCAAGAGGAGAGAGCGGTGAAGAGGTCATCATTGGGGGAAAGCAGCTTGTTGTGCTGTGTGAGGAGTCTGACAGTGAGTGAGGAGGGTGGAGGCAGGAGAGCATCATTGGGGAAAAGCAGCTTGTTGTGTTGTGTGAGGTGTCTGACACTGAGTGAGGAGGGGGGAGGCAGGAGAGCATCATTGGGGAAAAGCAGCTTGTTGTGCTGTGTGAGAAGTCTGACAGTGAGTGAGGAGGGGGAGGCAGGAGAGCAGCATTGGGGCAAAGCAGCTTGTTGTGCTGTGTGAGGAGTCTGACAGTGGGTGAGGAGGGGGGAGGCAGGAGAGCAGCATTGGGGAAAAGCAGCTTGTTGTGCTGTGTGAGGAGTCTGACAGTGAGTGAGGAGGGGGAGGCAGGAGAGCATCATTGGGGAAAAGCAGCTTGTTGTGCTGTGTGAGGAGTCTGACAGTGAGCGAGGAGGGGGGAGGCAGGAGAGCATCATTGGGGAAAAGCAGCTTGTTGTGCTGTGTGAGGAGTCTGACAGTGAGCGAGGAGGGGGGAGGCAGGAGAGCATCATTGGGGAAAAGCAGCTTGTTGTGCTGTGTGAGGAGTCTGACAGTGAGCGAGGAGGGGGGAGGCAGGAGAGCAGCATTGGGGAAAAGCAGCTTGTTGTGCTGTGTGAGGAGTCTGACAGTGAGTAATGAGGGGGAGGCAGGAGAGCATCATTGGGGAAAAGCAGCTTGTTGTGCTGTAGGAGGAGTCTGACAGTGAGTGAGGAGGAGGAGGCAGGAGAGCAGCAGTGTTTCATTTTACTTGCACAGCAGAAGGAAGGAGGTGGCACTGCTGTCCTGACTGAGGAGGAATGGAGTGGCTGAGGGTGAGCAGTATGTTTGTCACAGACTCACAGCCAGCCAGTGTGCTATTGTGTTGAGCTGCAGCATGTCAAGTGAGTACATTAAATGAAGCAGAGTAAATTGTTGGGTGCTGTGCGCTCCCCCACAAGTTTGCCTCAGGCAGCAAATAGTCTAGAACCGGCCCTGCCTAACCCTAAAGCCTTCCCTGGTGGTGATTAACCCTAAGACTCCCCCTGGTGGCCCCAAATCCTAAACCCCCCTCTAGCGAACCGTAAAGCCACGATATGTGGCTCTGAAGGTAAATTTCAGTGCCAGATTAGCAGCCGGGGGGTGGGGGGTTAGGGTTTGGGGGGTGTCAATTCCCGCAGAAAAAAAATTGGCTTGCGGAAGTCTCTCTGTGGAAATTGTTCCCTTTTGCCGCTAATCAAGCGCCTCTGGGCACTGAAATTTACCTTCATAGCCGCTAAAAGCCGCGATTTACGGCAAAGAGGGCAAAATTCTGTGCCCTGAGGCACCCTCTAGCGGTCGCCAACATGTGCCTAATTTTTCCTATCATGCCTCAAAATGTGGCTTTTACTATGGGCGCCTATGGCGTCGCCGTTTTTACCTGCGCCCTTTTTTCCTGCTTCAATTTACACCAGCAGTATTCAGAGGTATGTGTAATAATTTTTGAATGAATAAAAGAATACCCGGTAAATTCTTTTTTCCTCTCTTTTTTTGTAATATTTGCCTGGAAGTGGTCTTTGAGGAAAATCATCAGCCGCACAGCGGAAATGGATTGTAGCATTAAACGTGTCATTATTTTCCCCTTTAAAATATTTCATTAGAGATTGTTTGAGGCACGACATCTGCAAACGGTTTACCTGTTACATATGTTATGATAAATATAGCGTTGACTACAATAGCCCGCCAAGACACGCACGCACCGCGGGAACATCTGTGCTAATCTCTGCTTTGCTTTCAGCTACCTCTGAGCATTGGGAGACAATTACTGGAGTAGCCCACCCACAGGCATTCACTGTAACATTATGTCAACAGCACACACTCATATTATCTCAGGGACCCTGCCGTGGATCCAAGTGTATGACCAATTACTATTACCTGATAGGGAAACACTTACTAAAAGTACTTCTGCTGTTTCTTATCTTGCTGAAGTTTCATTCGTCCTCATCCAGCCAGCTTAAAACTGTGTTAAAATTGATTCTTAGCATGGTTGAAGCTGCAGCTCTGTCTCACCCCTCCCTTCTGATGAGTCATGCTGTTTGCTCTCCTCTCTGCTAACTCCCTCCTCACGCCTCCCATTTGATGAGTCATGCTGTCTGCTCTCCTCTTTGCTAACTCCCTCTTCACCCCTCTCTTCTGATGAGTCATGGTGTCTACTCTCCTCTCTGCTAACTCCCTCCTCACGCCTCCCATTTGATGAGTCATGCTGTCTGCTCTCCTCTCTGCTAACTCCCTCCTCACGCCTCCCATCTGATAAGTCATGCTGTCTGCTCTCCTCTCTGCTAACTCCCTCCTCACACCTCCTATATGATGAGTCATGCTGTCTGCTCTCCTGTTTGCTAACTTCCTCTTTACACCTCCCTTCTGATGAGTCATGCATGTTGTTCTCCATTCTAACTAAGGGCCCATTTCCACTAGCGTAGTGGGTGCAAGGTGATCGCCGCATCGCATCGCACCCCCCCACAAGTACTTCCGGTTGCCATCCATACAACCAGATGCAGCATCATGCGGCTTCCCGTCGGCGGCTATGGGGACCCGGATGCGTGCTGCGGAAAACTGCAGCATGCTATCCATAATTTCCCCTGCGTCGCATTGCGCCGGATCGCGGAGGTGAATTCACATCATGGGAAACTACTCCATTGACGTGAATTGGTTGCAGTTTCCTTGTGTTGCGATGCGAATCGGTTTCCGCAAAGCAAGTAGCAACGCGTCTAGTGAAAACGACCCTAACTCCCTCCTCACCCCTCATGAGTCATGCTATCTGCTCTCCTCTCTGCTAACTCTCTCCTCACCCCTCCCCTCTGATAAGTCATCCTGTCTGCTCTCCTCTGTGCTAACTCCCTCTTCACTGCTCCCTTCTGATGAGTCATGCTGTCTGCTCTCTTCTCTGCGAACTCCCTCCTTACCCCTCCCTTCTGATGAGTCATGCTCTCTGCTCTCCTCTCTGCTAACTCCCTCTTCACCCCTCCCTTCTGATGAGTCATGCTGTCTGCTCACCTCTCTGCTAACTCCCGCCTCAACCCTCCCTTCTGATGAATCATGCTGTCTGCTCTCCTCTCTGCTAACTCCCTCTTCACCCCTCCCTTCTGATGAGTCATGCTGCCTGCTCTCCTCTCTGCTAACTCCCTCCTCACTGCTCCCTTCTGATGAGTCATGCTGTCTGCTCTCCTCTCTGCTAACTCCCTCCTTACCCCTCTGTGAGAAAACGCGGAAAAGCCGCCGCGGGTACTCAGAGCAAGGCGGCTGACGTCCAACGCGGCAGGCTGCGCGCGTGGGTCTGCATCCACTGGCATGACGGAGCGCGATGAAACCGCCGCATGCCTTATGAACAAGGCGGCGGATTCCGCGTCAGACGCGGATGTTTGCATGCATAGGCATATTTCTGACAGTACTGCTGAACGCGGAGGAACCGCCGCATGCTTGGACAGCGGTGCGGCTGGTTCTGCATCCAACACAGCAGAAACATTACAACACATGTCTGGTGTGGCTGGGACTGATAGTCCACACAGGTTCAGGAGGACGCACGCGCGCGCGGAGAGGCAGAGCCTTTATGACAGTCAGAAGGGAGTCAGCTGACCAAGCCGGTCAGCTGACAAGTCCAGCAATTTTCATTGGTCCAGCACTTAAGGGTGGCGCTGGAGAGCGCTGGGGTATATATACTGGGTGCTGGTCATTTCTCTGGTGTCTGGCGTTGCGATCACTACGTGGTAGCACTCAGACCTTCTGTCAGTATCTGTGTTATTATCTGTGTTATTATCTAGACCAGTTTCCAAGGTGCTGATGACCAAGGAGCTCACACCTTAGTCTAGGAATCCTGTTATTATCTGTGTTATTATCTGAGTTATTATCTAGACCAATTTCCAAGGTGTTGATGACCAAGGAGCTCACACCTTAGTCTAGGAATCCTGTTACCATCTGTGTTATTATCTAGACCAGTTCCGGGGTGTTGATGATCTAGGAGCTCACACCCAAGGCATTGTTGATTATTTGTTATGACCTTCTGCTTTCCTGACCACTCTTCTGATCTCTGATTAGGTACTTCGCTATATCTGATACTCTGTTGCCAAACTCTGCTAGTCTTAGGATTCCGCATCTGTCTCCTGTCTCTGTACTTTATCTGTCTGTGTGTTGACGACCTGGCCTGCCCGACCCCGAGAACTATCTCCCCATTTAGAGATAGTTCACAGTCTGTTTGTGACATCCCTCCATTGGTGTCACTCACACTCTGGTCCTTCCCACTCTCAGCCTGACTCCGCCCCTTGGGGAGCCTCAGGCCTTTGGAAGGAGCCTATTCTCTGGGCAGTACCCTTTACTGCCTTGCACCCTCTATACGGGTGCTCTCCTCAAAGTATTACTATTGCACATAACACTCATATTACCTGGTGTCCAGAGGTTAGAGATATATCTGAGTATTGGTGATACTGCAGATCATCAATAATCGGGTATATATATCTGTATTCTCGGTGATACTGCAGATCACCGGTAATCAGATCCTCTCTGTGTTACACCGATCGTTACACCCTCCGTTCTGATGAGTCATGCTGTCTGCTTTCCTCTCTGCTAACTCCCTCCTCACCCCTCCCTTCTGATGAGTCATGCTGTCTGCTCACCTCTCTGCTAACTCCCTCCCCAACCCTCCCTTCTGAACTCCCTCCTCAACCCTCCCTTCTGATGTGTCATGCTGTCTGCTCTCCTCTCTGCTAACTCCCTCTTCACCCCTCCCTTCTGATGAGTCATGCTGTCTGCTCTCCTCTCTGCTAACTCCCTCCTCACCCCTCCCTTCTGATGAGTCATGCTGTCTGCTCTCCTCCCTGCTAATTCCCTTCCCCCTCCAATCTGATGAGTCATGCTGTCTACTCTCTTCTCTGCTAACCATCATCTAATCCCTGCCTCCTGATGTAAATACATACAAGGTGCACTTTTCTGTGTTTTCCTTCTGTCCTGTGCAAGAGTTCAGGTCCATTTTTATATATTGTCAATAAAAGTCCCTATTCCCGTGTGCTAAACTGTAAGTGATTGGTCTTTACTGAAATTATTTTGCTTTCTTAGAAAAAAAAAGTAATAAGAGACCTTTATGCCTGTTGTATACACTTCACAATCTCTTGAGGCTCCCTGTATTCAAAATCTGCCGCTAATTGAATTTAAATGAAGCAGGAGATGGGAAAAATGCATATTAGTGATGTTCCGCACACTGCTTGTAGATTTGCAAGGTTAATGTGTCAAGACCCGATAAAAA
This sequence comes from Hyperolius riggenbachi, assembly GCF_040937935.1. Taxonomy (NCBI): domain Eukaryota; kingdom Metazoa; phylum Chordata; class Amphibia; order Anura; family Hyperoliidae; genus Hyperolius; species Hyperolius riggenbachi. The sequence goes on along the minus strand of NC_090655.1, from coordinate 13,420,094 downwards.
AAATCCCTGCAGCCGTCCGTTCTGACGAATAATAATCACGTACAATAATCATTGCCCGATGAACAGAACTTTGACCCTTCTACATGGTCTAATTCCACATCCAAAAGGAGAGGCATGCGTTGCCATTGGAGTAATTATTTATAAGCTGTGTCAGACAGCAAAATTAATATGCAGCTACGTGTATCAACAGCACTACACCCTTGTAATCTTTAGTTATCTGCAAATTAATACGGAACGCTACGATTGCAGATTAAAAAATTATGCAGTACATCAACCACAATCTACTCAACAAATGCATGAAAAACATCATGTATTTCCAATGGCCAGGGCGAGGTTTTGGGATAAGGTTACGCAGGCTGAGGCCTAGGGCGGTTCCTGCTGAGGAGGCAGGCAGATGGACATGAAAGAGAGGCTGCTGCTTATAGAAGAGGAGGCTGAAGGTTTTTCATGTTCGCCTGCCATGCCCTGCCAAGTCAATGGGCTTCACAAATGTTTACAGTAATATTTGCGAACACACACCCTTGAACACAAACTCACGATGTTCGGCCATGCCTAATACTCACCAATGGAGAAGGAAGTCTCTGGATCTCATAGATCCCGGTCCTCTCCTGGTGTCTTCATTCTACCACTGTACTTTGTTCACATTTGCCACCTCTGGGAGTCCTTGGAAGCCTTTGGAAGCACTAATGTCTTCGAGCACACCTGAAGATGAGTAGCTCCATACTGCGTATGTTGGACTGCATGGGGCTCCCCAGCCTGAGCTATACCAGCCCGCTTGGTTCATGATATGGGGGGAGGGGGTCTAGAAGAGATTCCCCCAGGGCCCTTGTCCATACCCTGGACTAGGTGCTAATCCTTCCATACGGAACCCGGGAGGAGGGTGGAGGTAATTACACACACAGAGCGGTACAGTTCTTTTTGTAGTATCTAGCATTCTGCTTATAGCAGCCCTTTTTCACTGTCAAGGCCTTTATCCACTATGCGATTTTTTCCAACGATTTTTGGGATGATAATCTATAAAGTGGCAGTGATCATGGGAAAAGCAGGACATAACCTACCCAGGAAGATCAATGAACTATCAATAAACACTAATCAATACAATAATATTCCAAATAATCATATCAAAATTTATTGAGGAAAATGCTAAAGACATTAAAAGCACATGGGATGGCCACCCCGTCACAACTCATCCATCCAGGCAGTCCACATGCAGTCACATACGTACGGCGGCATCTACCTCTACAGCTAGAGTTAATGATCCAATGAGCGTCAGCATTGAAGAGAAAGCCTCAGTTCTTATGAGATCAAAGTTCTTGTAAATTTGTTGTCATCAGAGTAAAGTAAAAACTGGCATGAGTGCACAGGCTGATAAGGACAGTCACAATGTCACAGCAGACCGTGATGCTTAGACAGCTGCAGCGTGAGCACATATAGCACATATAGCAAGCACCAATCAGCAATAATTCACACTGTAAAAGCGCAGCACAGCGCAGCAAACAGACAGCGTGATAAGTGCCTACCAGGCTTAGCTCACCAGATCCATGGAAGCCCACTGTAAGCAGACTGGCAGTTCGTCTCAACCTGGCGGTGTAACAAGCTCCTGATGACAGCCGGATGTGTGTGATCCTCATGTGCTTCCTGTAATATGGGGAGTGCGGCTGTACTGAGAGTCCAAGCAGTGTGGATGGTAGTCAGTCAGCTCACCCGGGCAGCATGCATGGCCAGGTGGCCCTCGGACGGACCAGTGGTCACTGGCTGGATGGAGATCGGGACGGAGTGGCGTCCCATGCAGGAAACGTGCGGCTCCCCCGACGTTTCGCCGGCTTCCGGCTTTCTCAAGGGGGCGTGGTTGCCAACACGTTGGTTCCGACAGTATTTATCTAAGACATCACACAGACACACCTCTTTCTCCATCCACTCATGACGTCAAGGGTGTAGTGTGTGCGATCGTGGAGAGAGGGAGCCAATGCAGGCGGCGGAGCAGCGGCGAACGTAACGCTGCAAAAAAGCGATTGCTGTGCCCAGGTGCATATATATGTATATATATTAGCCACGCAGGGTCAGTCATACCAAAAGGATTAAATGTAGATGAAAAAAAGGGGGGGAAAAGGAAGGTCCCAATGTATATGTACATATGGGCACCAAAGCTGACTACACCTATAGCCAGCATGCTCAGAGGAGCCAAAAAACCAGACCAAAACAAAAACTAAAAAAGGGCCCTGCGTGGAGAGCACAGCTAGTGCGTCACCACAATCGCCTAAATGCACTGGCTCACCGCGAACGCACACACACACAACAATCAACAAGTCTCCGTCATGCTAATGACGGTCATACAATGTTATAATTTACGTTAAATAATCACAGATAAATTGATCGCAAAAGATAATAGCCCATGAAGATACAAAAAGCTGGAACCCGATAGTGCATCAGGTAAACTTATATGACAGAGAGGCCCAGAAGCATCTGTCCCAGTGTGAGGGATGCCATGAAAAGGGGCAAAGGGCTAACAAGTGGGGGAAGAGGATTGTTGCAGCAAGACACCATGCCATCGCATGCGACAGAGATCACGCACTCAAGCCAGCACAAAGAGATGCACATACTATGCGCAAATCAGGATCTAAATGGGCAAAAAATGAGCATAGCTGATCTGCTCATTTAAACCTGGTGTTGAGCAGGCCTGTAGATTATAGATCCAACGGGATTCACATCGCAGAAGGAGTCTATCAGGATTGCCGCCTCTGATTGTGGGGTGTATCCAATCAAGGGCCATAAATTTAACACCCCTTGTACTGCCGCTATGTTCCGACCCAAAATGCCTCGCGACAGGAGAACCCGCGTCCCGATTTTCAATACTCTTAATGTGCTCAGACATGCGTTCTCTAAGTGGACGCTTCGTCTTACCAACGTAGAAAGCGCCACAGTGGCATAATAAAATATATACCACTAATTTCGTTTTGCAGTTAAAAAAGTGGGACAGCGTAATCCTCCTGCCGCAAGGCATGGGCACAACCCTGCCAACCTGCACATACTGACAATAATCACAGCCCCCACAGGTGTAAATCCCCGTGGTAATGCAGTGTTTTTTGGGGGTAACACCGGTGAAGTGACTTCGAACAAACGCGTCCCTTAGGGATCTAGCCCTCCGGAACGTAAAGTTAGGAGATGCCGGCACCAAGGGACCAACCACGGGATCGTTCTGTAACAGGTACCAATGTTTTCTGAGGATACCCTTAAGTGCAGGATGCTGCGCACAATATCTAGTAAAAAAACGCAATGGTGCGGGTGATGCCCCCTCAACAACCCTTCTATGTGGACGAAGGAGGTCAGCTCGTTTGCTCTTCCAAGCACGATTAAATGCCTTACGTAGATAACTATCACCATAACCTCTGGACTTAAACCTCCGCCGTAGGTCATCTGCTTCAGTGAGGAAAGACTCATCTCCCGAACAGTTCCGACGTGCTCTTAAATATTGGCCAACTGGTATGCCTCTAATGGTGTGCGTGGGATGAAAACTATCCGCGCGAAGCAACGCATTACTTGCTGTTGCCTTACGATGAAGAGTCGTGGACAGCCGTCCACCCTGTTCAATTGAGATACGGATATCGAGAAATGCGATTGATCGCAATTGAACCTCCGATGTAAATTTAAGGTTCTTATTATTACGATTAAGTTGGGAGACAAAGTCCGTCACTTGTGCAGATGTACCAGTCCATAGGATCAAAATATCGTCAATGTACCTGAGCCACGATATCACGCGGCCCAGGTACCCCGACAGACTATCTTCGGAGAAAATGAGTCTCTCCCAGTCACCCAGGTACAGGTTTGCATACGACGGGGCACAGGTCGTACCCATCGCCGCACCCTGCACCTGGAGGTACCGGTCACCGTCAAAAGTAAAAACATTGTTAATTAACAAAAACTTTAACAGATCCAAAATGAAACCATTGTGCGCAGCATCCTGCACTCCCAGCTCACCCAGAAAGTTGGCCACCACCTGGACCCCGAGGCCATGGGGGATGCAAGAATACAGGGACTCTACGTCAAGGGACACCAAAATGGTGCCCGATGGAACAATAATATCATCCAACACCCGCAATAAATGTGTAGTGTCTTTTATATATGAGGGCAACCCCTGAACGTGTGACTGTAGGTGTTTGTCCACATAGACACTTATTTTCTCTGTCAAGGAGCCTCTTCCCGAAATAATCGGGCGTCCCGGGGGTTTGTGCAAACGTTTATGCACTTTTGGTAGCGCATAAAAAGTAGGTAAAATGGGGTCATTGACCTTTAAAAAGGCTGCCACCTCCTCATCAATCAAACCCGTGCAGTGGGCATTCTCAATGAGGTCAAAAAGCTCACCCTGGCAACGATCTACCCTTGACGCCGAGACCCTCTCATAACATCCCCGCTGGCCCAGGAGGTCCAGACACATGGCCCTATAATCGCGAGCAGTCATGACCACAACGTTCCCCCCTTATCGGAGGGTTTAATGACCCAGTCAGTACGAGAGACCCAGTCAGTACGAGATTTTTGGGATGACCAGTGATTTTTTGAGTGATGAGCGAGCATTTCCGTAAAAAAGTGGGTACAGGTGCAAACAACGTTTAACAATGGGTGGGGATAAGGACCGTCACGCTGGATCGGATCTGTAAGATTCCCGATGACTCTGTGCAAAGTACAGCGATTGCTTGACTTCCTGCTCACAAGTCACAACCGTCGTGTAATGTCGCGTATACCCGCCGGCCGGAGGATGGATCGTGGAACACTCATCATAAGAGGGACGATGCTGGATCCATCTTCTTGCCTTGTGAGGTGAGTATTAAATGGACAGCCATATTATCCCAGGAAAAAACACATATACTGTAATACTTGTTCTACTTACATAACACGTATTGTGCTGTCCACATTTTGATTGCAGTGAATTTTATATAATAAATAAAAATAATTATGTTCCTGGTATTTGCCATCTTGATTCCCTCTGACTGAAGTCAATCCTGATGTCTTTTCCTCCCTTACTTTTTTTTCCTCCTAGAAACTGCACTGTCATAGCTAGCTTTCTTTGTAAACACGTCAGCCAATCAGTGAGAAGCAGGAATGTGGGAGGGGTGACAAGCTTCCTTCTCGATGGAAATGGCAAAAATAGAGCCAGGCTGACATAGATAATATTTATTACAGCAAAAACATTTGTGAATAGATTGGAGTGCTTTCAAGGGTGAGGTTCCAGGCTACATATTGAACACAGAGCTGCGGGTAGATGGAATTTGATTTTGTGGCTGACAATCCTTCTTTAACCACTTCAGCCTTTGTGTTGTTTCACCTTATGCATCCGAGCAACGTTCACCTCCCATTAATTTTCCAATAACTTTATCACTACTTATCACAATTAATTGATCTATAGCTTGTTTTTTCCGCCACAAATTAGGCTTTCTTTGGGTGGTACATTGTGCTAAGAATAATTTTCTTCTAAATGCATTTTAATGGGAATATTAAGAAAAAAAATGGAAGAAAATTAATTATTTCTCAGTTTTCAGCCATTTTAGCTTAAAAATCATACATGCTACCATAATTAAAACCCACGTATTTTATTTGCCCATTTGTCCCGGTTATTACACCATTTAAATTATGTCCCTATAACTATGTATGGCACCAATATTTTATTTGGAAATAAAGGTGCATTTTTTCAGTTTTGTGTCGATCACTATTTACAAGCTTATAATTTAAAAAATGTTTGTAATATACCATCTTCACATGCATATTAAAAAAGTTCAGACCCTTAGGTAACTATTTATGCTTTGTGTTTTTTAAGTGTAATTTTTTTTTCATCAAAATGTTTATTTGGGTAATTTTCAATGTGGGGGGTAAACAGTTAATTTTAAAGAGAATCTGTATTGTTAAAATCGCACAAAAGTAAACACCCCAGTGTGTTAGGGGACATCTCTTATTACCCTCTGTCACAATTTCAACGCTCCCCGCCGCATTAAAAGTGGTTAAAAACAGTTTTAAAAAGTTTGTTTATAAACAAACAAAATGGCCACCAAAACAGGAAGTAGGTTGATGTACAGCATGTCCACACATAGAAAATATATCCATACACAAGCAGGCTGTATACAGCCTTACTTCTGAATCTCAAGAGATCACTTGTGTGTGTTTACCTTCTGTCCCCAGCTTCTCTCATGCACTGAACATTACAGGCTTCCTGCAGACAGCTCTGCCTATGTAGTTAATTCCTCAGTATGTAACAGACCAGCTCCTTTCACAGCCTCCAGAGGAGGATTTTTATCCAGCTCTCTTCTATCACTGATAAGATAGCAGAGAAGCTGCTGGCTTATGTAAATAAAACACACACTGGAGTGTGCATAGAGGAACAGTTCAACACTGAAGAACTTGGCAGCCTTCCAGACACAGGCCGACAAGTCTGACAGGGGAAAGATACATTGATTTATTACAGAGATGGTTATAGTAGAAAGAGCTGCAGTGAGCCAGAACAGATTAGAATAGGTTTAGGAACTTGTAGGATGGTAGAAAAAAACGTTGTAATTTTTGTTACAGAGTCACTTTAAATGTAATAATATGAGTTTATTTCATTGAAAAATGTATGCAGATGTAGTTTTACCATTTGGCCACAAGATGGCCCCACAGCAAAACGTTCATGGCCCTCAGATGGAAGCGCTCTTAAAGAGAACCCGAGGCAGGGTTCTCTTTAACGCAATCCCCATACAGAGGCTGGGTCTGTCTATAGAGCCCAGCCTCTGTTGCTAGTTAGCTTCCTCCAAAACCCCCCTGCGTGCTGTCAGACCCCATAAAACACAGCCGCGCTGTGCGGCTGTGTTTACCTCTCTAATGTCAGTCTCGGCTGCTCCCCCGCTTCCTGAATCGCTCCGGTCCCTGCCCGCGTCCCTTCCCTCCAATCAGCGGGGAGGGGAGGGACGTGGGCGGGAACCGGAGCGATTCAGGAGGCGGGGGAGTGCGGAGATTGACATTAGAGAGAGAAATACAGCCTGCTGCGACACGCTGCGTGTCGACAGCGCGGCTGTGATTAATGGGGTCTCGCAGAGCACAGAGGGGCTTTGGAGGAAGCTAAATAGCAACAGAAGCTGGGCTCTATAGGCAGACCCAGCTTCTGTATGCGGATTGCGTTGTAAGAACCCCACCTCGGGTTCTCTTTAACCTCTTAAGGACTGCAGTGCTAAACCCCCCTAGTGACCAGGCCATTTTTAGTAAAATAGACCACTGCAGCTTTAAGGCTAAGCTGCAGGGCCGCACAACACAACACACAAGTGTCCCCCCCCCCCCTTTTCTCCCCACCAACAGAGCTCTCTGTTGGTTGCGGTCTGATCGCTCTCCACATATTTATATTTTTTAATAAATATTATTGTTACTTTTTTTTTTAAAACCCTGTTTCTTTAAAAATCTTCCCTCCCTCCCCACAGCTAGCCAATTATGGCGATCGGCTGTCATAGGCTCCTGCCTATGAGAGCCGATCGCTCTCTTGTCCCCCAGGGGGACAGCCGTGTGACACGGCTGTCCCCAGTACAGCGCTACTGCCAATCGCAGAGCTGTACACGGAAATAGATGGTGATCACGCCGTTTAACAGTCTCCCGAGCGGCAATAGCCGCTCGTAGACTGAAGGCGGGGTGGAGCTCCGCCCCCCAACCAGGAGATGTGCGCGCAGTCTGCCCGCGATCTCCTGCAAAACAGAGCCCCAAGACTTTGCGCCAATCGGCGCTAGGCGGTCCTGGGACTGCCGCCGCGGCCACACCCAACAGCGTGACACGGTCGGCAAGAGGTTAAGCAATACTTCCTGCCCCTACCCTATAGATATGAGTTAATTGGGCAATTTACAGTCTCGTGTAATCACAGTCAAAAAATTTTTTGCTCCTGGAAGCGAACGCTCTTGCTTCCAGGAAGCATTAGGACGGGAAACTTTTTTATTTTTTCATCAGAAAGACAGCGGTTTCTGATAAGAAGCCGTCGGTCTTTCTACCAGGGACTTAAATCAATGAATGGCAACTATGTTCCCATTCATTGATCTCTGGGCTAACGGGGGACAACACGTGCGCTCGCAGCAGCTGCCTGGACGTGACAATCACATCAAGGTGGCATAAATGGTTATGCTCAACAGCCTTTGTTGTATAGTGTTCCTGCAGACTCCTGTCTGTCTGAGTTTAGGACTTGCAGGCAGAATAAACTAAGGCCTATAGTGAAAACAGGGAATAAATGACACTCTTTATTCCTGAGCTTATCTCTTCACACTGTAACACTCTTCAGAGCATCAAAGCAGAATTTGTCAGGCATGCCAGACATCTCCACACTCCAGCAGCCATGTGTGAAGATGTGCGGTGCTTCCAGATAAAGCATTTACATAAGAAAAGCATGCCGGCGTGCGCTGTGGCAAAGTCATTTCACCTCGCACTGCCCTGATCACCGGCCGCGTCACAGGTCAGGTGCACTATTGTCCTCATAACAGATCTACAGTAATATCCCACATTGTGCTCAGAATGTGTTTCTAGAACGAGGACAAACTGAATGGCTTCTGAACAGAGTTATTATTACTATTCCATAAAGCATCTGTCTGCCTTCCAGAAGGTGTCTAACCTGTAGCTTTCATCCAAGGTATCTGCCTGGTTTGCCTATGCCTAAAAACAGCCCTGGAGGCATCTACATTATACCAACTCTTGTAATTATGCCAACTTCTTTAAGACAAATTATGCTTTTTGATTTTTTTTTCTCATTCAACCAGCATTGTACAGCTAGCTAGAGAAAATTTGAAGAATTTCAAAATCATGCTCCAAAAGTATAAACAGCAAAATATTACTTCCATTTAATGCTCAGTTCAATGAAACTACCGGCAGGTGCTACAAATGATTTGGCACATGCGGGCAGAGTACCATGTATACTCGCATATAAGCCGACCCGCGTATAAGTCGAGGTACCTACTTTTCCCTCAGAAACCAGGAAAAAGTGATTGACTCGTGTGTAAACCCCCTCCACAGTAGCCAGATGTTCCCCCAGTATAAGTCAGCCCCTTCCCCATAGCCAGATGTGCCCCAAGGATGCTATAGCTGTGTCTCAAGACGCCACTAGATGGCATCATAGATATGAGACAGCAATTGCCACACAGGAAGAATCCCCAATCATTGCACTGCTGACGCGTTGCTTGCATGCTCCGCTTCACAAGCCAGCGGACACCGGTAGTGTTGAGCAGCACACTCTGCACACCATGTCGCATATAAGCGGACGGGGTAAGTTTTCAGCACATTTGTTTGTGCTGAAAAATTAGGCTTATACGCGAGTATACATGGTATACAAGGTATCTCTTCTCTGCAAACAGGTGTGGCCGCCTCATTTTTTATACATATAATAATTGTCTAATTTGGGCGCTCAGATAAGGGTAAAAAATAAGATAATTCGTCCGCCGGCAATATCTGGTTAAAAAATTACATGTCGCTCCCGAGTTGCGACAACTCAGAAAAGGGAATTGTCAGGCTTGCCTGGTCACCTGCTATGAGTCAGGCTGTATACCCATATGACTGACCTATAACCCAGCCCTAACGTCTGCGGAAACTCCTGCCTAATACAAACTAAAATACCCTGCAGGCAGATGTGGCCTACAACCTGGCAGACAGCAAACACAGCAATGAGCAATTCAACACAGTATACTGAAGAGTCACCTGAGGCCTATAGGCTGAGGCAATCCAGATGATGTCAAGGTAATGACTGAAGTATAATCGCTAGACAGATGCGTGGTCAATCAAGCCAGAGTCAGTCCAGGCAGCGTTCATGCGAATCGTTTAACAAGCCAGGTTCGGTAACAGATAATCCAATAGAGAAGCGTGGTCAGGTTCAAGCCGGGTCGGTAAGCGGTAACAGATAATCCAATAGAGAAGCATGGTCAGGTTCAAGCCGGGTCGGTAACGGTAAGGCAATCTGGAAGAGGCGTAGACACAAGCCGGCAATCAGACAAGCACTTGGTGTGAGTGCCACGGGCACAGACTGGAGCGCTCACCTGGTTCAAATACCAGGTCTGACCAATCGGAGCTCGGCGTGTCAGCTGATCAGCTGACACGCAGGGAAACATGTGGCTACTGTTTACATAGGCGGAGCGCGCACTGAGACGAGTCCTCCACCTGCCACCCTGCACGTATGTGAGTCAGTGGCAGGGAATGGCAATAACTGTGAGTCAGCAGCAGGGCTGTCAGCAGCGGCCTACCGACTCCTTACAGGAATAGTATTTGAAAGCGGTATTGTCACCATAAAAATCAAATTTCAACAGCAACTGGTCTGAGTGTATTAAATGATAAAGATGCTAATCCTGCATTCAAAACTTCCAAAACGTTTTCTGCTGTTATGGTTTGTAGTTATCACATACTTTAGGAGCACTGGCCCTAGTGCCAAACAGTGCCAAAGAGTTGAATGCTGGGAGTTCTTTTTATCTATAATATATTCCTCCTCTCTTCCATTTATTTCCCTGCCTAGATGCTTATCAGAAACACCTTCTGATTACTTGTGTTTACAAGCAAGGCTGAGGTGACTCAGCGATTGGAGGATACGACAGTGTAGTTCCTAGTATATACCTCAGTGGGAGTGTCTGAGGACTCTGGGAGGAGGGCAGCTAATGAATACACAATGAGCAAGAGAAGGGAGGGGGGGGGGGGGAACAAGAGTCAGGGAGGATATGATGTCAGCATTAGCTTGGCAAGATGGCCACCGCCTAGAATAGGATTTTCTGCTTTTCCTTTATAAAATTCACAGGAATCATTATGTGGATAGCACAATACATCTGTTATGCAAGTAGAAGTAGTATTTATCTACTTATATATGTGTTGTTTATTTCTAGGTTAGCATGGGTGTCGCTTGTTCTTTAACATATTTAACTGTTTCAGGGGAGCAGGGTGAGCTGTCTTTCCGATTCGGCCTGTGCCCGAATTTGCCTTGTCCTCCCTCCACATCTGTTCATTGATCCATGGATCCATTCTTGTAGATGAACACCGGCACCATTCCAACGCTCCTTATCGCTTTCTGACATACCTTCTGAGCATCTTCTTACACGAATGGTTTGAAAACACACAGCAAACATTCATGTTCTAATTTGGTGGCCTCTGAGGAAGGGGCCCTTGTGCCGTGAAAGGAATGCCAAGCAGCTTTTTTTGTTTTTAATTATCTGAGTGGTAATTGCATTCATTGGAGGGTGATGTGCATGATATAATGCGTTTCTCCCATTATGTCACACCCTCTTTATGTCGATAAGGAGAGGGAGAAACTTATGTTGAAATAAATAGACTTTAATCAGAGCCAATTTTACATTTCAGTGTTCTGCAGCTTTAACAGCTCGCTGCAGAGCCATACAACTTAGCACACAAGTGAGTCCCCCCCTTTTCTGCCCACCAGCAGAGATTTCTGTTGGTAGGCTCTGATTGCTGGTGCCATGCTTAGTTATTTTTGTATTAATTTATTTGTATTTTTTTATTAATAAAAATTGCTATTTTATAATTTCTATCCTAGTAGAATGCCATGGAGGGGGAAGCTTGTCTATCTCCCCAACCACATTCCTGCTCCTCATTGATTGGCCGAAGGCAGTGTGATACACACGTGACATATATGTACTGTATGGACTATATCAGTGATGGCGAATCTTTTAGAGGCCGAGTGCCCAAACTGCGACCCAACATTGACTTATTTATCAATGAGTGCCAATGGGGGGGGGGGGGGGATTTGCGCAGAAAGGTGGGCATGGCCATGACATTGTATGGGCGTAGCTAACGTAATGATGTAACAACGAGGCATAAGAAAGCAGTGTTTCCGCCATGATGTGGTGAAACGAGGATTCACATCATGGGTGTGCAGAAACTGTGTTATGCAATTCCCGCCGTAACTCCAAAGCAGCAAATATAGCCAACTATGACCATTAAATGATAAATGCAGCAACAGTTTCTCCAGACACCAGAAAAGAAACGCAATGTGGGCAACATTTCAGCAGAAAATAATGCAGTGGGCAACATTTCAGCAGAAAATAAACACAGTGGGCAACATACTGGTTGAACTCAATGGACGTATGTTTTTTTTCAACCAAAATAACTATGTAACTATGTAGCGCAGTGGTCAAGTGGTCAACATTTCAACAGAAAATAAACGCAGTGGGCCACATTTCAGCAGAAAATAAACACAGTGGGCTACATTTCAGCAGAAAATAAACGCAATGGGCAACATTTCACCAGAAAATAACGCAATGTGGGCCAATTTTCAGCAAAAAATAAACGCAGTGGGCCAAATTTCACCAGAAAATCAACGCAGTGGGCCACATTTCACCAGAAAATAACGCAATGTGGGCCACATTTCACCTGCAAAAAAAAGGAATTTACTCACCTGACAGAAGTCTCCTCTCCTGGCCGGCCTCTGGCGCGCAGCTCCCCGGACGATCCTCCTGCAGTCTCCCACGCTGACAGGAAGAGAGAAGGGCTACGGGAAGATGGCCCCTGAAGTCCTGTACTGGAGACACAAATAGTCTCCAGTACAGGGCTTCGGCGGCAGCCATCTTCCCGTAGCCCTGCTCTGCCTGCCGGAAGACTATGGAGGCTGGAGCGGGGCTGCAGGGTGTCACCCGCGCGGTGGAGCGCAGAAGAAGCCGACCCGGAAGTTGACCTGGCGAAGTCGGCATCTGCAGCGGAGGACACACGGGAGCCACCGGAGCTGCGGCGAGGGCACAGGACGGTGGCTGGAGGAAGCCCCAGGTAAGTGGATTTTTGTTTTCTATTCTCCTTGGACAATCCTTTAACCCTTTAGGAGCCACATATAACAAAGCTATATGTCGCTGCAGGGCCCTTTTTTCTTTCTGCCGCGGGGTAAGTGTGCCTTCCCCAGCCTGGCAGGGTTTGCAGAGCAGCACAGGGAGTTTTTATGTCTATCTGTTGCAGGCAGCTGGATTGGCTTCTCCTCTCCTCCACTTGTGGCGTTGTACTCCCTGCATCCTCTTCTGACTTCCGATCACATGATAGGACATGTGATCATACATAACCCAGGGGATGGGGTCAACGGTACAGTGCCACCCGCTGGTGGAAGAAGCGTGATGGAAGGGTCATTTTCCTCTCCTCCATCACCCCTCTTCCACCACCAGGTGGCGCTGTAACGCTGACACTATCCCCTGGGTTATGATCACATGTCATATCATGCGATCGGAACACAGAAAAGGATGCTGGGAGTGCAGCGCCACAAGTGGAGGAGAGGAGAAACTGAAGCAGGAGAAGCAGGGCTGATAATAGGTTAAAGCACACATGAAGGGAGAGGGATATGGATGCTGCCATATTTATTTCCTTTTAAACAATACCAGTTGCCTGGCAGTCCTGCTGATCTCTTTGGCTGCAGTAGTGTCTGAATCGCACACCTGAAACAAGCATGCAGCTAGTGCAGTCACAATTCAGTCAGAGCCCATGATCTACATGCTTGTTCAGGGGCTATGGCAAAAATACAATACAATAATACAATGCAATAACATTTGTAATATAGGCAGAGGATCAGCAGGACAGCCAGGCAACTAGTATTATTTAAAAGGAAATACATATGGCAGCCTCCATATCCCTCTCACTTCAGGTTCCCTTTAAAGCAGTAGGATCAGCCATACTATGCCAGGGAAAAAACACACATATATATATATAGGTAGATAAATACTTGATCTACTTACATAACACATGTATTATACTGTCCACGTTTTGATTTCAGTGAATGTTATATAGTAAATGACGAGAATTCTGTTCCTGGTGGGAACCATGTCTTTTTCCCACAGTTTGAGGCTAAATACTGATATCATTTCTTCCCTTAACTTTTTTCTTTCCTCCTTCAATCGCTGAGTCACCTCCGCCTTGCTTGTAAACACAAGTGAGCAGGGGATCGTGTTTAAAGGAAAGGTTCAGGGAGGGTGGGTAAAAAATAAAAATCAATTTCCACTTACCTGGGGCTTCCTCCAGCCCGTGGCAGGCAGGAGGTGCCCTCGCCGCCGCTCCGCAGGCTCCCAGTGGTCTCCGGTGGCCGACCCGACCTGGCCAGGCCGGCTGCCAGGTCGGGCTCTTCTGCGCTCCAAGGCCCGGAACTTCTGCGTCCCACGCCGGCGCGCTGACGTCATCGGACGTCCTCTGGGCTCTACTGCGCATGCGCAGTAGTTCTGCGCCTGCGCAGTAGAGCCCGGAGGACGTCCGATGACGTCAGAGCGCCGGCGTGGGACGCAGAAGTTCCGGGCCTTGGAGCGCAGAAGAGCCCGACCTGGCAGCCGGCCTGGCCAGGTCGGGTCGGCCACCGGAGACCACTGGGAGCCTGCGGAGCGGCGGCGAGGGCACCTCCTGCCTGCCACGGGCTGGAGGAAGCCCCAGGTAAGTGGAAATTGATTTTTATTTTTTACCCACCCTCCCTGAACCTTCCCTTTAAGAAAGGCAGCTAGGCAGGGAAATAAAGGGAAGAGAAGGAATATATTATAGATAAAAAAACCCCCAGCATGCAACTGAATGGCAATGGCTATTAAAGGGCCAGTGCTCATAAGGTATGTAATAACTCCAAACCGTAACCGCAGAAAAAGTTTTGAATGCAGGATTAGCATCTTTATCACTTAATACATTCAGACCAGTTGCTGTTGAAATTTGATTTTTATAGTGACAATTCCGCTTTAAGACATGACAAGCACAATGAATTAAAAAGTGAAATAAAAGTGAAGTAACACTTTTTAACAACACTGCAGAGCACAAAACTCTCAGACGGGTCCTCTTTACTCGTTTTTTTCATTCTTTCCCGCAGAGCGCAGCTGAGAATCTGGAGGACGATAATTTGTTCCATTGTGATGAGAAAACTGCGAGGTGCTGGCACGATCCCTCCTCGCGGTCCCCGCCCCCCCTTCCCCTAACGATCGCTAATGCCTCTCGCCGGCCAACACAGACAGTTTACTCATTTATTGCAACGGTCAACATTTTTTATCCCCAACTGCCAAAAAAAAAGTAAAAAAAAAATTAAAGGGGAAAAAAAAACTAGACTAGATCACTGGTGTCAGGCAGGCAGGAGGGGTTAACAGCAGTGAGGAAATTTCTCACATCCTGGATCCCCGTCCCCTGTAACTGTATATTATGGTGCTGCGCGGCTCGCACAGCTGATGAAAGCTCTGCCTCAGTCCGGATGAGAATGTCAGAGCGGCTGCTGTGCGCAAAGCCGGCTCTCTCCCCCCCAGTCCAGACTCTTCTCCTGCTGGCGTGTGCGAGCTGGGTGCTTATATCTTCCCGGGCACAAGGTAAGGCTGTAAACGCTCCTATTCCGTAACGGGTCGATCGTCCGCTCGCCTCCAGGCAAAGTTTTCTTCCAAGGCTCGCGGAGAGAGCGAGAGCTGGAAGTTTTGAGTCAGGATGATACTACCGTTTATTGGCTAACTTAAAAGAAAAAGAGTAAGCTTTCAGCTAATAAGCCTTCTTCAGACTCCTGTAGGAAAGAGAGAGAGAATTGAATTAAAGAGAGATGGAGAGAGAGTGAAAACTTGCACGTTGCTTTGCTGATTGCCCCGATGGTCTCTATTGTTCCACTGCTGCCTCGCTCACTTCTTCCTCTCTCTTTCCTCCGCTCCGTCTTTTGAGGATTTGAGTATTTGCAGCTCTGGAGGCAGAGAGGGAAAACCAGCCGCGGTCTCAGCAGAACAGTCCGATTCATTTCTCTGCAGAGAGGGGAGAGGGTACAGGCAGACTGTTTTCTGCTCGTCCCTTCCCTGTGCTGATAACGTGTGAATGAAGCTGAACTGGAGGACAGGGGGAGCCTGCTGCGCTACTTCAGCTCATGTATATATTATATGTACAGTATCTGCTTTACTTCAGCATGGAGGGGATCTAATATTCT
This sequence comes from Hyperolius riggenbachi, assembly GCF_040937935.1. Taxonomy (NCBI): domain Eukaryota; kingdom Metazoa; phylum Chordata; class Amphibia; order Anura; family Hyperoliidae; genus Hyperolius; species Hyperolius riggenbachi. The sequence continues at coordinate 13,404,241 of NC_090655.1, read as the reverse complement.
TATGCTATAATGAATTGTATGTGTAGTACAGCTAAGAAATAGAACATGTATAGCACAGATATGAGTCTCATATTGTTTCCAGTACAGGAAGAGTTAAGAAACTTCACTTGCCATCTATGCAAAAGAGCTTCTCTGAGCTCTCAAACTTATTTAGTCAGAGAGCATTTCTTTTTTTTCTGAAGCATTTATACATCAAAGAAACAGTGAAAGACAACTTCAGATAACATTTTACTGCAGAGACGTCCAAAGGGTCATTAGCTCTGCTCTGTTTCATAGTTTTAAATACAGGTTGTTGTTTGTAAACAGCAAATATTAGTGAATGATGCAATGTTATTAAAAAAAAAAAAAACTATATAACTGAAAATAAAAATGAGACTCTTTTCTTGTTCTATTTATTATCCGTACTACACATACAATATCATTATATTATAAACTTGTTTTTTTTTCGCTTCAGTGTCACTTTTAAGTGTACCTGTAGGGGAAAAAAGTGCCCTAAAAGGGTACTCGCCTCAGTAAAGGGAACTTCCATAGTTCCCCTCCACCTCGCCATTACAGCGCCGAGACCCTCCGAAGCCTGTTGACAAGGGCTTCTTGACGGAGCCTGGGTGCACTGCGCAGACGACTCGTGCCAGCGCACTAGCTTTTTTCGCTGGGCCCGAGCGGTGTCTGCTTGCTACTGTGCAGACGCGAGTCATCCTGCGGCACTGCAGCGTGGCTGCACTTGTCTTCGTACGCGAGGGCGGCCCCAACTTCGGGGACAGTGAGGTGAAGGGAGATGGGTAAGCCTCTGGTGGATCCTCTATTGAGGCAAGTATGTATATTTTGTATAGAAGTGATCGGAACATTGATCAGAAAAACGATTGAAAATCAGATCAGACCTGTCGGAAATAATTGATTTGACCATCAATGTGATGGAAAATTGCTTTGTGTGTTCCAGGCATAAAGCATGCAGCTGAGATAAAGCACTGCCAGGAAGCTTACCAATTGCGGCTGATAAGGAAATGTACACAAACGACAATGTAATCACTTCCTCCACATAGGTTGTTAAGCTTCCCCCTGAAGAAGAAAGTGCTATGTTTAACCATTTTAATGCCATTCCGCTCCCCAATTGTTTCCTCCTAGTAGGTTTTATGACACGATTCATCTTTAACCACTTGAGGACCCACCCTTTACCCCCCCTTAAGGACCAGCGCTGTATTATGTGATCTGTGCTGGGTGGGCTCTGCAGCCCCCAGCACAGATCAGGGTGCACGCAGAGCGATCAGATCGCCCCCATTTTTTCCCCCCTATGGGGATGATGTGCAGGGGGGGTCTGATCGCGTCTGCGTGCAGGCATGTTGCGGGGGGGGGGGGGCACCTCAAAGCCCCCCTCCGCGGCGACATTCTCCCCCTCCCTCTCCTACCTCCCTTCCCCGGAGATCCGGGCTGCACAGGACGCTATCCGTCCTGTGCAGCCAGTGACAGGACGTCCCCTGTCACATGGCGGCGATCCCCGGCCGCTGATTGGCCGGGGATCGCCGATCTGCCTTACGGCGCTGCTGCGCAGCAGCGCCGTACAATGTAAACAAAGCGGATTATTTCCGCTTGTGTTTACATTTAGCCTGCGAGCCGCCGTCGGCGGCCCGCAGGCTATTCACGGAGCCCCCCGCCGTGATTTGACAGGAAGCAGCCGCTCGCGCGAGCGGCTGCTTCCTGATTAATCAGCCTGCAGCTGGCGACGCAGTACTGCGTCGCTGGTCCTGCAGCTGCCACTTTGCCGACGCACGGTATAAGCGTGCGGTCGGCAAGTGGTTAAAGGAATACTGTAGGGGGGTTGGGGGAAAATGAGTTGAACTTACCCGGGCCTTTTAATGGTCCCCCGCAGGCATCCTGTGCCCGCGCAGCCACTTACTGATGCTCCGGCCCCGCCTCCAGTTCACTTCTGGAATTTCTGACTTTAAAGTCTGAAAACCACTGCGCCTGCGTTGCCGTGTCCTCGATCCCGCTAATGTAACCAGTAGCGCACGGCGCAGACACAGACCATACTGGGCCTGCGCAGTATGCTGGTGACATCAGCGGGAGTGAGGACACGGCAACGCAGGCGCAGTGGTTTTCCGACTTTAAAGTCTGAAATTCCAGAAGTGAACCGGAGGCGGGGCCGGAGTATTGGGGAGTGGCTGCGCGGGCACAGGATGCCTGCGGGGGTCCATTAGTAGCCCCGGGTAAGTTCAGCTCATTTTTCCCCGATCCCCCTACAGTGTCCCTTTAAGAGCAGAGAAGGAATGCTGAGTTTCACACCACTTATGAGTTTCATAACACATATTTCAATGCAATCACCTTGACTCTCCCTGCCCATAAAGGTGCAACCCCTGCTCTAAAAATTGGGAGAGTAAGAAGAGTCTCATATTGTTTTCAGCACAGGAAGTGTTAAAGGGGAACTGAAGAGAGAGGTATATGGAGGCTGCCATGTTTTTTTTCCTTTTAAGCAATACCAGTTGCCTGGCAGCCCTGCTGATCCTCTGCCTCTGATACTATCAGCTATAGCCCCTGAACAAGCATGCAGCAGATCAGGTGTTTCAGACTTTAAAGTCAGATCTGACAAGACTAGCTGCATGGTTGTTTCTGGTGTTATTCAGATACTACTGCAGAGAAATAGATCAGCAGGGCTGCCAGGCAACTGGTATTTATTAAAAGGAAATAAATATGGCAGCCTCCGTATACCTCTTTCTTCAGTTCCCCTTTAAAAAAAACATCAATAGTAATCTATGCAAAAGAGTTTCTTTGAGCTTTTTGAACCAACTTGGTTCGGAGACAGTCCTATTTTCTGAAGTACTTATACATCAAAGAAACAATGAGAGCTCATTCACATTGCGTTCCAATCGCGTTAGCGTGCACGTTGGACGTTTTTTGAAGTGATTTTTTTTTTTCCCTTCCCGACGATTTCTGTTCATTGGTAAGCGGTTTTTGTAGGCGTTTTTGCAGAGCGATTCCATTTTTTAACTTCCTGACATCACTCAGTGAACTCTTTGATCCAGAAAAGAATAAATACAATGTATTTATTCTTAAAAACGCGAACGCAGTCAATGCACAAAGCGATTTTGTGCGCGTTTTACGTTTTTCCTATACCTTCTATTGAGGCGGAATCGCCCTAAGAATGGTCCATGCATCGCTTCTCTGAGCGGAAAGCGGACGGATCGCCCTAATCTGAACTGGCGCATAGGATAGCATGGTGTAAGCGCTGTCAGGGTGATTTTGAAAAATCGCATTTACTTTAAAGTTAAAAAAAGCTACTTTAAACAAAAGATGCAAAAACATTTTCTCCTAGGAGAAAAAAGGAAGTTGAATAAGGGCCACTATTTAATGGCATTCACTAAAAAAGCAACTTGTACAGTTACGATGTAGGTTAAGGTGGCCAATAACGAAACAATCCCTCAGACAATCGATTGGGTCGTGCTCAGGGCCAGTTCTCTCATAAAGCAAGGTGAAACATTTGCATCAGGTGGCAGAGATTACAGGGGCAGCATGTTTGTACTGTGTTTACACTAACAGCATGCAGTCAGAGTAGGAGGAGAAGCCAGAGGAGGGTGGGGTGAAGAGGTCATCATTGGGGAAAAGCAGCTTGTTGTGCTGTGTGAGGAGTATGACAGTGAGTGAGAAGTGGGGAGGCAGGAGAGCATCATTAGAGAAAAGCAGCTTGTTGTGCTGTGTGATGAGTCTGACAGTGAGTAAGGAGGGGGAGGCAGGAGAGCATCATTGGGGAAAAGCAGCTTGTTGTGCTGTGTGAGGAGTCTGACAGTGAGTGAGGAGGGGGGAGGCAGAAGAGAAGCAGTGTGTCATTTGACTTGCACAGCAGAAGGGAGGAGGTGGCACTGCTGTCCTGACTGAGGAGGAGTGGAGTGCTTGAGGGTAAGCAGTTTGTTTGTCACAGACCCACAGCCAGCCAGTGTGCTATTGTGTTGAGCTGCAGCATGTCATGTGAGAACATTGAAAGAAGCAGAGTAAATTGTCGGGTGCTGTGCGATCATTCCAAATCGTGGGCGGGGGAATGGGGGCGCATCCTCACAAGTTTTGCCTCAGGCAGCAAAAGTCTAAAACCAGCCATGGCTGTGCCCACAAATGGCCGTAAAACCCACTAACCAATCGATTGATGGCATTGATATGAAAAACGCTATATAGATAGATTTTTGTGGTGCTAAAATGGGGTAACCTTTAAAATATACTTATAAAACAAATGACTGTAAAAAAAAGGATTATAAAACAGGCTTTTTTAAATTTAAAATCATTCCTAGAAAAAAATGGTTTAGAAGTCGAATCCATAAAATACTATATTTCCCCCTTTTATAGATGCAGTGCTTTGTGAGTGGACACAGCAACGCAGGCAGAGGGCGGGGACTAGGACTGGCACACATACCATTATTCTCTCATTTCCTATTGGTACACAAGCAAAAATAGAAAAATCGGCACTAGATGCAGTCCTGGCAGGTCAGGGGATGCAGGTGCATGAAGCAAGTTGTGCCTCCAGTAGATAAATTATCAGTTGCAAAGGAAAAAAGAGCTTCTGGGCACCAAATTGCATAAAGACGTCACCTTTAATTTATCCTCCCAACACCTTCAAAACATATATGCAATGAAAATCAGCCTAACAGCCGTTTCGCAGGATAACCTGCTTCTTCAGAGGCAGCACATACAAAGTTTAGTGAACAAAACACGATATATATAGAGAGACAATCAATACAAAGGTCTTACCCCCTGCTGCGAGTAGCCCCCACTGCCGAGCGCGCGCCAGAGTCTAGCGCCGCCCCGAGCCGGTCAGTCCGCCTGGTGGAGGAGGAGGCACGCCCCCTTGTCTGGGAGCGTGCAATGGGATTTTCCCAAGCGTCACATGATTCGCATCACGTGAACCGCTTACCTCACTTCCTACTGTCTTTGATAGGCTGCCGGTATCAGTGGGGAAGAGTCGCTGCACAGCATTACCTAGCAACCAGGTACGCTCAGGGAGACCTGCAATACAAACATATACAGTTAGAAAACAGGAAACATAAGCGTAAAATGCATAGTACAGTGATTATATTAGAGCATTGAGGACGGGATTTCTAAAAACTTATTTCAAGACTGAGAGATCTAAAGCACTCCTGCGGCTGACATTGCGAGCACTCAGTCGCATTGCAGCATCCTGCAGGCTACTGTAGATCCTCTGGAGACCTGGAATAAAAGTATGAACACACATAACACATTACACAGCATCAGTATCTGGATAAAATGTAATACAAGCCAAACATATTCTACCCCATATCATCAGTATTTATCTAAGAAGCACCAAAGCTCGTTTCTTTCATTGAGACCCATCCTGCCACAAGCACTTGTAAGAGAAATTAATCTGGCCTCCACTCTCTTCAAGGACTGATCCCTAGACCCACCCCTTCGTTGGCATGGGACAGTTTTAAGGCCACAGAATTTTAAACATTCAGCATCCCCCGCATGAACGTCCCTAACATGGGCAATGAGTCTACTGGCCCCCTTCCCAGTTTCAACTGACTTGTAGTGCTCCTGGAATCGGGTCTTAATTGGACGAGTGGTTTTACCAACGTAAAACCTCATGCAGGGGCAAAACACCACGTATACACAAAACTCAGTTCCACAGTGTATACAATCCTTGATCTGGATGGTGTATCCCCCCAACTGGATATTCTTGCAGGGCCAGAACTGCCGACAATGGCAACAGTTGTGACACCGAAAGTTACCCTTGGGCCTCACGTTGGTTAGCCAGTCGGGCTCTCCAGGATCCCTAAACTCGCTTCTAACCAACCTGTCACCAATGGTTGGTGCTCGACGAAAGGTTACCATCGCTTTCTCAGCCAAACGTTTTTCCCAATTCGGGCGACTACGTAATTCAACCCAATTCCTGGATATAACACTACGGATTCTATCTGCCATTGGAGAAAAATTGAATACAAAAGGGGCATTGGTCTTTTTAGGTATGTCTCTTAAGGGAAAATCGGGATCACCCAAGGGGATGTTCCTATTTCTTTTGCCTGTACCTCTTTTCAAGGTATCCTCTCGTCTACGACCATCGGCCTTATTAAAGGCCTCGATGAGTAAGGCGAGAGGGTACCCCCGGTCGAGGAGCCTGAACCCCAACTCCCTACTTTGGGAGACAAAATCGTCTTGTTTGCTGTTATTTCTCTTTAAACGTAAGAACTTGCTGTATGGGATACTGTTGACTACATGGCGAGGGTGGTAGCTGTTGTAAGCCAGTATTGAGTTAGTGGAGGTGGCCTTCCTGAAGCCCTTGGATAAGAGGCATCCCTCCTCCACATACAGGACCAGGTCCAAAAACTCAATCCTTGATCCGCCCCACATGCCTGTGAACCGCATATTGAGGCTATTGAGCCCCAGCCAGTCAACAAACTCATGGAACAAGGACTCGCTGCCGCTCCATACAAGGAGTACGTCGTCCACATAGCGATGCCAGGACACAATGGCGTGGCGATAGGGATTGGATGATGGAAAAATATAGTGGTCCTCCCAATATGCCAAAAACAGATTGGCAAAAGTGGGGGCCACAGAGGTCCCCATCGCCACGCCAGAGGCCTGTCTGTACCATTGGTCATTAAAGAGAAAGGCATTGTGAGTCAATACATAAAACAAACATTGACCGATATATTCGACCCAATCAAAGTCTCTACCCTTCTCCATCAAGATCGATTTGACCGCAGAGACTCCCAATCTTTGGGGAATTCTAGTATATAGGCTCTCCACATCAATTGATGCTAACCTGTAATGGTCCTTCCACTCGATACTGGGTAACAACCTCAGGACGGCCAGCGTATCTCCCAGGTAGGAGGGTATCTCCTCCAAGTAAGGTCTTAAAATATATTCAAAATATCGGGATAAGGGTTCTGTAACCGATCCCCTGGCAGACACGATGGGGCGACCCGGGGGGCACTCCAAATCTTTGTGGATTTTGGGCAAGAAGTACCATACCGGTTTCTTGGGGAAATCCGGAAAGAGGCCCTCCCCCAGCTTGCGGGACAGCCAACCCTGTTCAACACCCTGTCTCAAAAGGGTACGTAGGGTTTTCATATATTGTAATGTGGGGTCCCCTCTGAGTTTTTCATAGAAGCCCTCAGGGCCCTCAAGCTGTCTCAAACCCTCTTTCAGGTAATAATCCCTCGACATTAAGACCAAGTTCCCTCCCTTGTCAGCTTTCTTAACAATTATCTGCTTGTTCTCACTCAACCAGTTTAAAGCAGAGGTTTCTTGGGGAGTTAAGTTCGGCATGCTGTCGGGATAAACTAAAGCTTTCAGTTCATCTCTTGTTTTAATGTTAAAGGCATCAAGATCTGTCCCTGGAGTAACTGTAAAGTCCCTAGTGGATTTACAGGGAATAAAAGGTGGTCTGGAGTCCAACTGTAGTTCATCATCCTGAACATCAGGATTACTTTCCTTCCATAGCTCTGACAGATCCCTTAGGGCTTGCAGATCACATGAAGATGGTGTGAAGCCAAGTTCACCCACATTATCCCCAGATGGTAGACTAGACTCAACTGTAGATTTCTGAAAGGTAGATATATTGAGGCGTCTCACTGCCCTATACCAATCTACTTAAAAACTAAAATTGTCAAACCCACAATTGATAGAATAGCCAAGGCCCTTTTTCAGGAGCGTGTCACACCCCTCGGGTAATGGAATACCTGACAAGTTGATGATTTGAAGATCATCCTTGGGCGGTTCTACTTTTTCCTCCAGTACCTCCGACCAGAGGTCTGTTGGTGCCACCTTACTTTCTTTGCTGGTGGTCTGTGGGGACTTTCTCCTTCCCCACCTTGTCCTTTGCCCAAAGGGGCCTTGACACATGTTTGTGGGGTTGCTGGTCTTGGGCGACTTGGGGTGCTTGGGTTTTCAGGGCTTGAATCCGAGCCAGAGTCGGTGGTCCAATAACCAGATCGTTTACGTCTTCTTTGGCCACTCCTACCCTTTGATGGTGTTCTTTTTTGTGCTTGTCCTCCACTTAAATGCCAATCAAAAAGATGGCCCGTACGGAAGTACTCCTGATCGCGTCTGAACTTCCTCAATTTCCTCTCCTTGATGTTATCTTGGAGTGGTCCCAGACGAATGTCGACTTTATTCACAATGTCAGCAAATTGAGTAGAGGTGGTAAGGTGAATTAATTCCTGTTTACAAACATTCAATTCTTCAGATACTTTGTTGTATTCTTTTTCGCTACGATCTAAAACGATCTTCTGCAGCTTAAGCGCATTGTCTAGTTGTTGAGCCTTCCAGGTTTCCATGAACTCGACATCATCCTGGTACTCAATAGCCTCACTGTACTTGCGAAAGCCTCTTGCTGCAATTTGTTTATCGTGGTATTTTTTGAGGGTTGCAACAGTCCAAAAGAGTTGCAACTCCCTCTCCGACAGTTTGGTCAGTCTCTGTTCAGCAACTTTAACTCCAAGGGCTTTGCTGGAAGCAGTGCCCTTCGCAGTGTCAGTTAGGAAGGTCTGCCAGTCGCTACGTCCGGCTTGCACAGCGGTACTCACAGGGGTCGTCTCAATCACAGGCGTTTCCTGGGTTCCTTCCACGCTGGTGCTCGGATTGGACATCTGCGACTCTTCCCCACTGATACCGGCAGCCTATCAAAGACAGTAGGAAGTGAGGTAAGCGGTTCACGTGATGCGAATCATGTGACGCTTGGGAAAATCCCATTGCACGCTCCCAGACAAGGGGGCGTGCCTCCTCCTCCACCAGGCGGACTGACCGGCTCGGGGCGGCGCTAGACTCTGGCGCGCGCTCGGCAGTGGGGGCTACTCGCAGCAGGGGGTAAGACCTTTGTATTGATTGTCTCTCTATATATATCGTGTTTTGTTCACTAAACTTTGTATGTGCTGCCTCTGAAGAAGCAGGTTATCCTGTGAAACGGCTGTTAGGCTGATTTTCATTGCATATATGTTTTGAAGGTGTTGGGAGGATAAATTAAAGGTGACGTCTTTATGCAATTTGGTGCCCAGAAGCTCTTTTTTCCTTTGCAACTGATTCTCTCATTTCCCCCTATATTTCCCCCTTTTATAGATGCGGTGCTTTGTGAGCAGACACAGCGGCACAGGCAGTGGGCGGGGACTAGGACTGGCACACATACCATTATTCTCTCATTTCCCCCTATATTTCCCCCTTTTATAGGTGCGGTGCTTTGTTGTAAGCGGACACAGTGGCACAGGCAGAGGGCGGGGACTAGGACTGGCACACATACCATTATTCTCTCATTTCCCCCTATATTTCCCCCTTTTATAGGTGCGGTGCTTTGTTGTAAGCGGACACAGCGGCGCAGGCAGAGGGCGGGGACTAGGACTGGCACACATACCATTATTCTCTCATTTCCCCCTATATTTCCCCCTTTTATAGATGCGGTGCTTTGTGAGCGGACACAGCGGCGCAGGCAGAGGGCGGGGACTAGGACTGGCACACATACCATTATTCTCTCATTTCCCCCTATATTTCCCCCTTTTATAGATGCGGTGCTTTGTGAGCGGACACAGCGGCGCAGGCAGAGGGCGGGGACTAGGACTGACACATATACCATTATTCTCTCATTTCCCCCTATATTTCCCCCTTTTATAGATGCGGTGCTTTGTGAGCGGACACAGCGGCACAGGCAGAGGGCGGGGACTAGGACTGGCACACATACCATTATTCTCTCATTTCCCCCTATATTTCCCCCTTTTATAGATGCGGTGCTTTGTGAGCGGACACAGCGGCGCAGGCAGAGGGCGGGGACTAGGACTGGCACACATACCATTATTCTCTCATTTCCCCCTATATTTCCCCCTTTTATAGATGCAGTGCTTTGTGAGCGGACACAGCGGCGCAGGCAGAGGGCGGGGACTAGGACTGGCACACATACCATTATTCTCCCATTTCCCCCTCTATTTCCCCCTAGATGCGGTGCTTTGTGAGCGGATACAGCGGCGCAGGCAGTGGGCGGGGACTAGGACTGGCACACATACCATTATTCTCTCATTTCCCCCTATATTTCCCCCTTTTATAGATGCGGTGCTTTGTGAGCGGACACAGCGGCGCAGGCAGTGGGCGGGGACTAGGACTGGCACACATACCATTATTCTCTCATTTCCCCTATATTTCCCCCTTTTATAGATGCGGTGCTTTGTGAGCGGACACAGCGGCACAGACAGAGGGCAGGGACTAGGACTGGCACACATACCATTATTCTCTCATTTCCCCCTATATTTCCCCCTTTTATAGATGCGGTGCTTTGTGAGCGGACACAGCGGCACAGGCAGAGGACGGGGACTAGGACTGACACACATACCATTATTCTCTCATTTCCCCCTATATTCCCCCCTTTTATAGATGCGGTGCTTTGTTGTGAGCGGACACAGCGGCGCAGACAGAGGGCAGGGACTAGGACTGGCACACATACCATTATTCTCTCATTTCCCCCTATATTTCCCCCTTTTATAGATGCGGTGCTTTGTGAGCGGACACAGCGGCGCAGGCAGAGGGCGGGGACTAGGACTGGCACACATACCATTATTCTCTCATTTCCCCTTATATTTCCCCCTTTTATAGATGCGGTGCTTTGTGAGCGGACACAGCGGCGCAGGCAGTGGGCGGGGACTAGGACTGGCACACATACCATTATTCTCTCATTTCCCCCTATATTTCCCCCTTTTATAGGTGCGGTGCTTTGTTGTGAGCGGACACAGCGGCACAGGCAGTGGGCGGGGACTAGGACTGGCACACATACCATTATTCTCTCATCTCATATTTATGAATACAAAGCTTACGCTCGGTTTGCCACGCTGCCCTTAATTTTAAAGCCAGCACACTCCATTAACCTAACAAGTCAGCTGAGATAGTTGCTAAGTGAAGCGGGAGATGTACTAAGTGCACTAAGCTCCGGCCACTAGACTGAGAGATGGAGAACTCAATCCTCCACTACCGGGATGGCGAATGTGTCTGCTACACACAAGGCCCGATTTATACTTTTTGTGCACCTAGGTAAAGTATGTTGTGACCCCGCTTTCTTGTGCCACAGCCCCTCCATTCCCTGTGCAGCCCCCTCCTCCATGTGTATCATCTGTGTACAGCAGCCCCTCCCATTCCATGTGCAGCCCCCTCCTCCATGTGTATCATCCATGTACAGCAGCCTCTCCCATTCCATGTGCAGTCCCCTCCTCCATGTGTATCATCCATCTACAGCAGCCCCCTCCCATTCCACGTGTAGCTCCCATTTCCATATGTAACATCCATGTACAGCAGCCCCTCCATTCCATGAGCAGCCCCCTCCTCCATGTGTACCATCCGTGTACAGCAGCCCCTCCCATTCCATGTGCAGCCCCCTCTTACATGTGTATCATCCATGTACAGCAGCCCCCTCCTATTCCATGTGCAGCCCCTCTCTTCCATGTGTATCATCCATGTACAACAGCCCCCTCTCATTCCATGTGCAGCCCCCTCTTCCATGTGTATCATCCATGTACAGCAGCCCCTCCCATTCCATGTGCAGCCCCCTCTTCCATGTGTATCATCCATGTACAGCAGTCCCCTCCCATTCCATGTGCAGCCCCCTCTTCCATGTGTATCATCCATGTACAGCAGCCCCCTCCCATTCCACGTGTAGCCCCCATTTCCATATGTAACATCCATGTACAGCAGCCCCTCCATTCCATGAGCAGCCCCCTCCTCCATGTGTACCATCCGTGTACAGCAGCCCCTCCCATTCCATGTGCCGCCTCCTCTTCCATGTGTATCATCCATGTACAGCAGCCCCCTCTCATTCCATGTGCAGCCCCCTCTTCCATGTGTATCATCCATCTACAGCAGCCTCTCCCATTCCATGTGCAGCCCCTTCTTCCATGTGTATCATCCATATGCAGCAGCCTCTCCCATTCCATGTGCATCCCCCTCTTCCATGTGTATCATCCATGTACAGCAGCCTCTCCCATTCCATGTGCAGTCCCCTTTTCCATGTGTGTCATCCATAGAGTTGGGCCGAACCTCCGATTTTCGGTTCGCGAACCCTGTTCGCGAACCTCCGCGAAAGGTTCGGTTCGCGAAAAAGTTCGCGAACCGCAATAGACTTCAATGGGGAGGCGAACTTTCAAAGTTTTAAAAATTCTATACACTGCAAAAATGAT